>NW_027139612.1:3300000-3405000 GCF_035084215.1 Heptranchias perlo | reverse complement strand
GAGGGTGAGAGAGAGAGAGAGGGGAGAGGGGGAGAGAGGGAGAGGGAGAGAGATGGAGAGGGAGAGGAAGAGAGAGGGGAGAGGGAGGGAGAGAGTGGGAGGGAGGGAGAGGGAGAGAGAGAGGGAGGGAGAGGGAGAGATGGAGACGGAGGGAGAGGCAGAGGGAGAAAGAGAGAGGGGAGAGGGAGCGAGAGTGAGGGAGAGGGAGCGAGAGAGGGGGGGAGGGAGAGAGAGACGGGAGGAGAGGGAGAGAGAGAGTGTGAGAGAGATAGAGGGTGAGAGAGAGTGAGAGGTGGAGAGGGGTAGAAAGGGAAAGGGAGAGAAAGAGAGAGGGTGAGAGAGAGAGGTGCAGAGGGAGAGAGAGGGGGTGAGGGAGAAAGAGGGAGGGGCGGAGAGGGAGAGGGGGGGAAAGGGAGAGGGAGAGCGAGGGAGAGGGAGCGAGAAGGGGGGAGAGGGAGAGAGAGAGGGTGAGAAAGATAGAGGGTGAGAGACAGAGAGCGGGAGAGGGGGAGAGAGGGAGAGGGAGAGAGATGGAGAGGAAGAAAGAGGGGAGAGGGAGGGAGAGAGTGGGAGGGTGGGAGAGGGAGGGAGGGAGAGGGAGAGAGAGAGGGAGGGAGAGGGAGAGAGAGAGGGAGGGAGAGAGAGAAGTGGAGAGGGAGAGGGGGTGAGAGGGAGAGGGAGAGACAGGAATACGGGTGAGAGGCAGAGAGTGAGAGAGATAGGGAGAGGGTGGAGAGAGAGAGGGGGGGGAGAGGGTGAGAGAGAGAGAGGGGGGAGAGGGAGAGAGAGAGGGGCAGAAAGATAGAGGGTGAGAGAGAGAGAGGGAGCGAGAGGGAGAGGGAGAGAAAGAGAGTGGTTGAGAGATAGAGAGGGTGAGAGAGAGGGGGAGAGGGAGGGAGAGAGGTGGGAGAGGGAGGGAGGGGGGAGAGGGAGAGAGAGAGAGGGGGAGAGGGAGAGAGAGAGGGTGAGAATGATAGAGGGTGAGAGAGAGAGGGGGGAGAGCGGGAGAGAGGGAGAGGGAGAGAGAGGAAGAGGGAGAGGAAGAGAGAGGGTGAGAGAGAGAGATGGGGGAGAGGGAGCGAGAGAGGGGGAGAGGGAGAAAGAGACGGGAGGAGAGGGAGAGAGAGAGTGTGAGAGAGATAGATGGTGAGAGAGAGTGAGAGGGGGAGAGGGGTAGAAAGGGAAAGGGAGAGAAAGAGAGAGGGTGAGAGAGAGAGGGGGAGAGGGAGAGAGAGGGGGAGAGGGAGAAAAAGGGAGGGAGAGAGATATAGAGAGAGAGTGGGAGAGGGAGAGAGAGAGGGGCGGAGAGGGAGAGGGGGGGAAAAGGGAGAGGGAGAGCGAGGGAGAGGGAGCGAGAAGGGAGGAGAGGGAGAGAGAGAGGGTGAGAAAGATAGAGGGTGAGAGAGAGAGAGAGGGGAGAGGGGGAGAGAGGGAGAGAGATGGAGAGGGAGAGGAAGAGAGAGGGGAGAGGGAGGGAGAGAGTGGGAGGGAGGGAGAGGGAGAGAGAGAGGGAGGGAGAGGGAGAGAGAGAGGGAGGGAGAGAGAGAAGGGGAGAGGGTGAGGGGGTGAGAGGGAGAGACAGGGATACGGGTGAGAGGCAGAGAGTGAGAAGATAGGGAGAGGGTGGAGAGAGAGAGAGGGAGAGGGTGGAGAGAGAGATGGAGAGAGTGAGAGAGGGAGAGGGAGAGAGGGAGGGAGTTCTGGGCTCTTGCTGTGCCTTTTTAATCCCTTGCTTTTGTATTTTAATCAATTCCCTCTCTCTCCCCTCAGGAATCTTTTTGATGAAATGCTGCAAGGAGATGATCCAGAAAGAGACATTTTGTGAGGAGGAGGAGGAGTGGGAGAAATCCTGGGCCAAGCATCGTTCTCTCCGCTGGGGACGGACTGACTGAGACCTTCACCACAGCCTGGAGCCGATGGGGAGCACGTGAGTAATGTCTGGGTTACTCTGGGGTCACTGGGTGCACACTGGGATCACTGGGATATTCAGGGGACACTGGGGGGGTCACTGGGACATTCCCGGGACACTGGGGGATCACTGGGATATTCATGGGACACTGGGGGGGTCACTGGGACATTCAGGGGACACTGGGGGGGGGGGGGTCACTGGGACATTGTTGTGGTAGTTCTTATTGTTGTGGTGGTGGTCTGAACATCAAGACCGCCACTCTGGCATCACTCTGGGCTGACTGCGGGATCACTGGGGACACTCGGTTGGCCACTTGCTGCCATCTGAACAAGATGGCGGCGGCGCAGACGCCTTTTTTCCAAAAGGTTGGCCGCGCTGTGCTCCATTTTGTCCAAGGTGTCCGTCCCCTAATATCATCCACAGTCATTTCTAGGCTGCAATCCTCAACCTGCCCTTTAACTGTCCTCGTGTCAGAGACTCACAATTCATATTTTAACTGGGAAACTGCAGGAACAGAGTGAAACGGGTCTGCTTGTGTCCCTGGATTCAGTGTACACTGCGGAGACATCTGTCTAAATTATAAATGAAACACCAGGAGTGAACATGGTCAATATAGTTATATAAAAGCTGTAAATGAAGCCGTTTATTATTATTGGATCAGTCCTGTATGAGATCATGTTTAAACTTTATTCCTGAGAGAGGTCTGATTAAATAATATCGTGGACTTTGAGATGTTTGTGTTTTATTCACCACATTATTTACAGCGGAGTCAAAGCTGCTGATATAATGTGTTTGTTAAACTGACTGTAACTAATAGCAATGATCAGGGGTATAACCGTGTCAGTGGAGACTTATCCCCTGTATAAATCAGGGCTTGTTGGAATGGAGCAGCTCAGAGTGCCTGCTGGAGCTGTGGTTTCCAGGGTAACAGAAGTCAGTGCTTCTCACAGAAATGGAATATCTATTAATCGATCAGATAGAACTTATTTATTATCCTGTTCTTGTGGCCATTGGAGTTCCCGGTAAGCCGTTATTTCATCTGTTAATGGTGTAAATCGGTGTTAACTCTGCTGCTGTACTTGGCAAATTGTTTTTTGTCCCGACATATTTTACACAGTGACTTGTTCTATTGTATTGGTTGAATGATGCAATGTGTTAAGTCTCTGCTCTTTCGGTATTGAGGCGCTGCATTATATCTGTCATGAATTTGTCTATCCAACACTGGCATTGTTACTGCATTATTCTCTGTACTGAATGTATTGGGCTAAGAGTTGGTATCAGACCATCAGGAGCTGATAACAGTTTCTTGTTGTGGAGCTAACCTGTCCTGGAATATGTTTTCATCAATGTGTTTTCAATGATTGATAATGAGACAGCTCACGGTCTCAGTGTTACAAGGAGGCAGTGCAGTGTCCTCCCTCCTCAATAACATGCTTCAGTTTAACTGGGATTTCAATGTATTTATTGGTGATCACTGTTATGAAATATTATTTCATTATGTGTGTATCTGACGCCGCTTCAGATGTCTGGTTACTGAACTGAGTTTGCTGCTGACTCTTTCACATCTCCTTCTCTGCTTCACTGTGGATGAATTCACTGACTGTCACTGGACTTCACTGTAAAATGAAATGTTTTGATGTTTTGTGGTCTCAATTTGCACTGTCCCTGTTGGAATCAGCAGCCCTTCTCTGTACCTGTAGTTTATAAGTATGATGTTGGTGTTTTGTAAATTGAACAATCCCGCCATCTATCCCTAGACCCTATAATTACTGGAGAAGGAATCTCAATTATTGTGAGATCTGCCTGGGAGAGGGATTCGATTCTGTTTATTCCATGATTTGTAGATGAAGTGAACAGTGTAGGTGAACAGGTGGTGAATTGGATGATCTGTAGAAACATTAAACTATTCCACAGAGGCTTCACTATTTAACAAACTAACACTGAGAATAGGATCGGTGGAACACGGGGCTGGTGAACAGAATGCAGGCTCAGGATGATAGGATTTAATCGGATATGAAAATGGACTTGAGAAAGAGAGTAGAGTGAGTGATAGAGAGGGTGACTGAGAGGGAAAGCGAGAGGCTGTGGTGTGAATAATTCATCAGAATGAACTGCTGAAATTTCCAGTACAATTAAACATAGAAAATGTGATTTGAAGGTGTTATTATGATGTGGTCAGATTGGGTGAGTTTTTATTGTGGGACTCGCTCCTCATGTTTATATCCCTGTCAGGTCCTCAGTCTGTTTTTGTGAATGTTCCTTGTTTTCCAACTTAACACTAAACATAATTAAAATTTACTTCAAGAATAGAATCAGAAATTTCTTGATTGTTATCAATTATTCGGAAACAGTATTTTTCAAGCTCGGATAAGTTCAATAACAACATGATTAATTTTATTAATACTTTTCATTTTAAGTTTCATTGAATTTGCAAATTACATTTATTAAACACATTTTGTACCAAACACAGGTTCCCTGACACCAATAACTACAGAATTGAACTGTTAAATGTAATAGTTGGATTGTGTACAGTCTCTCCCTGTGAATCCCAGCCTCTGCTCACACTGCAATGAATCCTCTGTCTCGTCGGTTCCTTCAGTTTGTCAATTCTCCCAAACCATCTACTCCTGACTCCTCTCCATCTCCGACACGTTCATGTACACTACTCTTTTCATTGACTCCCTCCCAATCTCACTCACTGTCGACTCTCTTAACCCAGAGCAACACACAAGCTGCACCTCCCCGTGTCCTCACCTTCCTGACCCTTCCCTCTCCCGTCCATCTGGAGCCCAAATCCGTCTTTAATCCACTGGGCTCCCGGTGTGTAAAACCCCAGCTTCATTCCCCACCGGCACTGCGCCCTCACTCAGCCCTTCCAGTGGATCCGGTGCTCACTTTATTCACTTTCTGTATCCATCTCCCAATTCATTATTGATCATTGTGTTTAAAAACATCTCTCTGCCCGAAAGCTCTGCCCTGGTCAATCAATCACTTTCCACCCTTCGATGCAGCAACGAAGCTGGAAATTTCACCCCAGATCCTCTCAATCTGCTGCTTTGTCTCCAGGTCTGATCAGTAATTTCTCTGCTTCATTTTCTCTCTCTTACAGTTAACTTGGTGGCGATTGTGATCCTGTCCCGAGGAAAGTGCGGTCTCTCCAAATGTATCAGTGTCTACCTGGTGGGAATGGCAGTGGCAGATCTCATGGTCGTTATCACTGATCCGATATTGATAGCGATTAATGCGATGTATCTCCCACTGTCATTCCTGCACATTACTCCCGTGTGTAGTTTTATTAGCTCCTTGAGTGAAGCAGCTGCGAATGTTTCTGTCTGGCTCACGGTCGCTTTCACCTTTGATCGATTTGTGGCCATTTGTTGTGAGAAGCTGAAAACTAAATATTGCACCGAGAGAACGGCGGCTGTGGTTCTGGGAACAGTGAGTGTGCTGGGTTGTTTGGTGAATGTCCACTGGAACATTTTATATGATCCTTACATTATAATTAATGATGTTCCCTGGTTTTGTGAAATTAAACCGAGCTTCCGTACTTCCCCCGCATGGGCCGCATTTGAGATGTTTCACCTCATTTTAACCCCTTGTGTCCCGTTCTGTCTGATTTTGCTGTTCAATGTTCTGACGGTCAGGCGTATTTTAGCGTCCAGTCGACTCCGCAGGGGACTCCGGGGCCGCAGCAATGGAGAGAATCAGAGTGATCCAGAGATGGAGAACCGAAAGAAATCCATCATTTTACTCTTCAGTATCTCGGGCAGTTTTATACTGTTGTGGCTGACACGGGTTGTCTTTTCCATTTATCTGCGAATTGCAGACATTCGGGGTTATTACTCCTACACTGACCCTGTTTATATCACACAACAGACAGCAAAGATGCTGCAGCTTCTCAGTTCCTGCACAAACACGTGTATTTATGTCCTGACCCAGACTAAATTCAGAGAGGAGCTGAAGAACGCGGTGAAATACCCACTCAATTTAATTGTTAAATTAGTGAAATCATAAAAAGAACTGAAGGGTTTCAATCACTAGAACTAAATCCCATTTCATACTCCATCCCCTGCACTTCCCGGGGGATGGAAAGTACATTTTATATTAGCAGCACAGAGCCCTGAAATGATCTTAAATCTGATTCTGAGATTATATTTTATTGATAATCTGACCTATTGTGGCGGGATTTGCTTTGCAGATGATCCGTGAATTGTTGCTCAAAATAGCGGCGCTAAAGAGCTCAGCTGGACTTTAATTAACTGACCGCAAGACAAAATGGGCAAAGCTGGAAATCAAAGTCACTTCTGTGGACCTGATCAGGATGTGTGTACTTCACATAACTGGTGAGAGAGAGGGAGAGAGGATGGGAGAGAGAGAGGGGAGACAGAGAGAGGGACAGAGAGAGAGAGGGGAGGGGGAGAACGGGAGAGAGAGAGAGAGTGAGAAAGAGGGAGTGGGGGAGCGAGAAAGAGCGAGAGAAAGGGCGAGGCAATTAGAGTGAGACAGAGACATAGAGAGGGAGACAGAGAGAATGAGAGAGGGAGAGGCAGAGACAAAGAGAGAGTTGGAGAGAGACAGGGATAGAGAGACAGAGAAAGAGAGACAAGTTGAAGAGAGAGGGAGAGAGAGAGGGAATGAAAGAAGGAGAGGCAGAGAGACAGAGAGGGAGATATAGAGAGAGGGAAGCGAGGGAAAGAGAGAGACAGAGAGAGAGAGACAGAGAGAGTGGCACAGAGAGAGGCCGAGAGAGAGAGAGAGAGAGAGACCAGGAGAAAGACACAGAGAGAGGGAGAGACAGAGAGGGCAGGGAGAGACAGAGAGGGCAGAGAGAGGGAGAGAAAGAGACAGAAAGAGAGGCAGAGGGAGAGAGACGAGAGACAGAGAGAGGGACAGACAGAGAGAGAACCCAAGGACAAAATAAATGTACCACTGAGAAAACTGCAGAAATAAAGAGGGGCAGAGACAGATTTACTCAGAGACGGAGAGAAATAAGGAGTAAGTTATTAAGACAAGAGTGAACAATAAAGAGAGAAAGAAATCATATCGATATATATATTTCTATATATATATATACACACACACATAATGAGAGAGAGAGGCACTGCCAAATGATTACGAAGTGAGAGGAGAGGAGAGGTAAACAGACAGATGAAATCAATTCAAAATAACTAGAGACTGAGAGAGAGTCAGAGCAGGAGAGTGTCAGACATAAAACGACAAAGAGAAAGAGAAAAAGAGATACAGAAAGCAGGGAGAAAATAGAAAAGTGGAGAGAGGAGGAGAAATACAAATATTTAAACAGAGACTGAGAAAGATGGAATGAAATACAGAAACAGATTCAAAGAAGAGTTCGAGAAGTCAAATAGAAACAGAGAGAAAGAAGTAGGCAGAAGTAGAGCTGGAGAGAGTGAGAAACAAACAGAATGAAATAAAGACAGATGGAAAGGGAAGGAGGAAGAGACAGATAGAAAGAAGGAAAAGGGAAAAGTAGATCCACAGAGAGAAACAATGAGAGAGGTGATGCCTGGAGGCTGCACAATAAAGTCACTCAGCCTTGTGTACCTGACCCTGACCATTACTTACTGCAGGAGTTTCCCAGCTGCTCCTAGTCGTAAACATTCATCTGATAAACGAAAGCCTGAGACTAAATCCGCTTCAGCATGTCTGAAGGAAAAGGACGATTAAAAGGAGGAAGGGCTGTTGGAAGGATTGTTAATGACACGTTGTGAAAGATCACACAGCAGAGGATAGATCACCATAGCAATAATAACGATTCCAGGAGGGCGAGAGGTGGTTTGAACTCCTGCCGGCTTGATTTGGCTACGTTGTGGACACTGAGAGAAAACAAGTGAAGTGTCAATCAATCATGGGTTGTATTTGTAGGAACCTATTTTTGATCAGCTAACGTCCCAGAGGTGTGGTTCTATGTTATAAAGAAGCTGGGCAGAAGTTGAGTGGGGAGAGACGCAGATCCACCAATGCTGCTCCAACCTCACCTTTCACTTCCTGTCAGCAGCACCTCACCTGGAATCTTCCTGACTGCTCGCTACCTCCCAGCTTGATGCCTCGATGCTGGTTTACAGATTGCCTGTGAAGCAGATGACCTGGATGCCAGGGTGAGACAGGCTACACTACAACGGTATCCATCAAAACGCCTGGAATCTTCCAGGCAAGCTTGAGTCAACCATGAGGATATAACTTTCGTTATCAGCTTAGTCGAAGATGGACATTGGATTTCCAAACGGTTATGCATTTTGGGAATTCAGAATGTGTTGTTTTATTGGTGTTAAAGCAATTCTAAATCGGGTATAATCCCCAGATGTTGATTAAATTCTAATGTAAATTTTTCTAGTGTATTAAGAATAATAAATGATTGTTTTGTTCATAAAGCCATGGTTTGTGCCTGAAGTTTCTTTAGGATAAAGAGCCCATTATTTAAACATAAATTTTAACCTTTTGGAGATAAAAAGTCATTGCCCCAAATTAAAGTGTAAAATCACTTTGCACCATTTTACTCCTCCATCTGTACCATGTGTAACATTCCCAGTGAACTGCTGGGATTCTGTAATAAATCACAATGTACTCTTACCCCTTCTGCTGTGTTACTAAACTGGACAGGGTCCTGCAGCACTCTCCTGTTCTGTTACTGTTACAAGTACTGTTATTGTTTCAGATTAAAGAAAAATATGAATAATAGAGAAATGAACCAAATCCGAGATCAGAACTGCATTCAGATTGAGTCTGATTTATTTAATAGAAGCTAGAATTGCAAACACTCCACAAAATGGCTCATTTGACGTTTCCTCCGAATGTTTAGTCTCTCCTTCTCCAGAAGCATTACGTCCAAATAACCAAATGTTATTCCATTTTTTTGCAGAAGTTCACATTTTGGTCCTTGATTTCCTCGCTGCTCCTCTGTCTTTGTGTTAAACACCAGCTGGTGCCAGTCTCACTCAGTTTGTATTTTTAACTGTAGTTCAACAGTGATTTAACAGGAACAGCAAATGAACCCTCCCCGTGTCTCTCACCACAGCAAGCTTCACCTTGCCCCTCAGTAAGATGGCTGCCTTATTGGCAGCCATTAGATTTCAGGAGCAAGGTGGTCATTTTGCTTCATGGCGGCCAATTTGTGCAATATGACCATCTTGTCCCCTCAGTAATTTGGCCGCCTTGCCCCTCAGTTAAATGGCAGCCTTGCCCCTCAGTAAGATGTCCAGCTTGCCCCTCAGTATGATGTCCAGCTTGCCCCTCAGTATGATGTCCGCCTTGCCCCTCAGTTAAATGGCATCCTTGCCCCTCAGTATGATGTCCAGCTTGCCCCTCAGTCAGATGACTGCCTTACTGGTGTCCATTTTGTTTCAGGTTCATGACATTGAAGTTGTTTTTCATAGATTTAAGGTTTCATGGTAACTATGGCACAAGAGGAGGCCTTTCGCCCCACTGTGCCTGTGTCAGCTCTTTGAAAGGGCTGTCGAATTCGTCCTATTTCCCCCTTTGCTCTTTCCCCACATCCTTTATGGAGGCTTTGTAATAGTAGTTGTATTAAGCAAGTACATATATATATATATATGTAATAATGCAAATTGATGTTGTAGTCGTTGCTGTAAGATATACAAGTTGTTGTCGATAAAGATTGTCTCTCAATCTTTTACGACTTAGATTTTTCTCCTTTATAAACTGGGCTTTGTTTCTGTGTAAATGAATGTTGCTGAGAGATTGTCCCTGTAACTCAGTGAGGGATCATGCTGTGTGTTAGGTTTTTTAAAAAAACGTTTTGCTTTGGCTCTTTTAAATGCAATGAATTTGTTTGAACTCTTTGGCTGATTGGAAAAAGCCACAATCTGTAAGTTGACCACAAACGACAGGCTTTCTCTCCACAGGGCACTGACCGAGGCCTTTAACACAGGCTGCACCCAATGAGACTCACGTGAGTTTTGTTTGGGTCACTGTGGGATCAATGGGAGCACTGTGGGGTCACAGGTTGCTGTGGGATCACTGGGACACTGCAGGTTCATTGGGGTATTTTTGGATCACTGGGACACTGTGGGATCAGTGGGATCACTTTGAGAGAACTGGGGCACTTTGGGATCACTGAGACACTTTGGATCACTGCGGCAATATCACTGGGTGCACTGTAGGATCACTGGGTCACGCTGCGATCACTGTGGGATCACTGGGTGCACTGTGGATCATTGGGACACTGTGCATGACTGAGGCACTATCACAAATGCACTGTGGTATCAATGGGTCACTCTGCAATCACTGTGGGATCACTGGGTGCACTTGAGATCACTGGGACACTGTGGATCAATGGGGCACTATCACTGGGTGCACTGTGGGATCACTTGCTCACTGTGGGAACACTGTGGGATATTTAATTATCCAAATGGGCCGAATGGCCTGTTTCTGTGACGTGCGGAATTCTATGTAATATTTATATAAAGATATATTGTCTTGTATTTTATGTTTAAAAAGTAGCTGTTGTAAAGCAGAAATAGTAGTCGGGCCGAATGGACACTGTACTGTGCTGTACTGTACATTCGATGTTAAATATATATACGTAGAATATTAGATTATGTATTGTATTATATTTTCTACTCCAGAAGTTGTTGTCAAATAAGAAATTCAGGGGAACTTCATTATCCAGATGGGCTGAATGGCCTGTTTCTGTGTCGTGCTGCATTCTATGTAAAATATATATAAAGATATGTCCGGGGTTAAATTCGATAACCCCCGAATCCGGGCGCGGGGGTCGATTAACCCCCGAGTGATTAACCTGCACCCGGTCGTTGAGATGCAGACAGTGCGTGAGATTGGTGCTGCCTAGTGATTTTCCTGATTCCTGTGAGCAGTCAGGCCTGGCTGCGCTGTTGAGCGGCTTCTCACCAGCAGGAGGGGGGGGTGGGGGGCAATATTGTGTGAGTGGTTCGCAACTCTTTCAGGCAGCCTGCACCTCTTCAAGGCAGGCTGCTCCTCTTGAAGGCAGGCTGCTCCTCTTAAAGTCAAACATTTGATTCATCCGGGGTCATTTCTTCTCGTACAGTTTTTATTGGCAGCTGCTTTTGAATTCAACAGACCATTGTTTAAAATGACTGGCTCCCAGTCACTGCTTTGCAGCCATTTATCAGCCTGTCTTTTTCAAACTAGTGAGTCTGTTTGGAATCTCTGAGAATGTTAATCAAGTCGACAGTTTCCATAGTTTGTGATAAAAAGACAACAAAGAACCAGGATGTTCGAAAGTTCGGTCACAGTTTCGTATAGTATTTGTGAATTATTTATTATTTTCTTTTCCAATAAGGATCTGGTTGATCTTTACAGTAAAACTGTTGTCTTACTTCTCCTATTTGTTTGTTCTCTTACTGTTTCATCAATTTGTTTGTCAGTTAAAGTCTAAAACAAGGTCCAGTGTAGTGTGAATCTGTCACCCTCTGAAGAGCAGGCACTATTAGGCACTGGATAGAACGAGTGGGCTGAGATAATCTGAAGGGGTTTCACTGTTCATTACCTGGAGCCCTTCAAATGTTACATTGATATCAGGACAAGCGGAAACACTGAGACATTGGGAGTGAAGCCTCACCTAACAGAGGAGCTGCTTTTCAAGCTTAGAAATACAGCTGATTTTAAATCAGCAAAATTTCACTTCATTAAAGTAGACAAAAAGGCAACTATCTCTGAACTGTCTCCACTCTCTGAAAAACACGGACATTTTACTGATCGGGGAATAATGATCTTGTTCAAACTGGACAAAATAAAAATCAATTGTAATCTTTTTTAAATAACGATCTGATATAAAGCATTCTCCAAACAAACAAAAAAAACGAAGCATTCCCAGGACATTGAGAGATTATATGATTCGGCAAAACGGTGGCAAATGGAGTTCAATGTGGGGAAATGCGAGGTCATCCACTTCGGATCTAAGAAAGATAGATCAGAGAGTTTTCTAAATGGTGAGGAGCTCGGAACTGTGGAGGAGCAGAGAGATTTAGGGGTCCAAGTACAGAAATCATTAAAGGCTAGTGGACAGTTATAAAAATAATTAAAAAGGCTAATAGAATGTCGGTCTTTATTTCAAGAGGGCTGGAATATAAAGGGGTGGAAGTTATGTTCCAGCTGTACAGAGCTCTGGTTAGAGCCCATCTGGAGGACTGCATTCAGTTCTGGGCACTGCACCTCAGGAAGGATATATTGGCCTTGGAAGGGCTGCAGCTCAGATTCACCAGAATGATCTCGGGGCTAAAAGGGTTAAATTATGAGGACAGGTTGCAAAGACTCGGCTTGTATTTCCCTGAATATAGAAGAATAAGGGGGTGATCTAATTGAGGTGATTCAGATGATTTAAAGGAGTTGAAAGGATGGATCGAGAGAAACTCCATGCTCTGGTGGGGAATCCCGAACAAGGCGGCATAACGTTAAAATTAGAGGTCGGCCGTTCAGGGTGATGTCTGGAAGCACTTCTTCACACAAAGGGGAGTGGGAATCTGGAACTCTCTCCCACAAAACTCTGTTGAGGCTGGGGGTCAATGCAAAATTTCAAAACGGTGATTATAGATTTTTGTTGGGCAAGGATATGAAGGATTAAGGAACCAAGGCGGATAGATGGAGTTAAGATACAGATCAGCCATGATCCAACTGAATAGCGGAACAGGCTCAAGGAGCTGAATTGTCAACTTCTGTTCCGATGTAACATGCTCGTGGGGCTGAATGGCCTCCACCTGTTGCTATGTAACAGTCTCGAGGGGCTGAATGTCCTCAGTTCCTGTATAACAGGCTCGAAGGGCTGAATGGCCTCCTCCTCTTCCGACTTAACAGGCTCGAAGGGCTGAATGTCTCTTCCTGTTCCGATGTAACAGACTTGAGGGGCTGATTGGCCTCCAGTTCCGGAGTAATGGGCTCGAGGGGCTTAATCGCCTCCTCCTGTTTCTGTATCACAGGCTCGAGGGGCTCAGTGGCCTCCTCCTGTTCCTGTATAACAGTCTCGAGGGGCTGAATGTCCTCAGTTCCTGTATAACAGGTTCGAGGGGCTGAATGGCCTCATCCTTGTCCAGTGTAATAGGCTCGAGGGGCTGAATGGCCTTCAGTTGCTGTGTAATAGGCTTGAGGGGCTGAATGGCCTCCTCCTGATACGACCCAACAGGCTTGTGGGGCTGATTATCCTCCTCTTCCTGTGTAACAGGCTTGAGGGGCTGCATGACCTCCAGTTCCTGCATAACAGGCTACAAGGGCTGAAAAGCCTCATTCCATTCCTATCGAACAGGCTTGAGGGGCTGATTGGCCTCCTGTTACTGTGTCACAGGCTCGAGAGTTTGAATGGCCTCCTCCTGTTACTGTGTAAGATGCTCGAAGGGAAAAATGGCCTCCTGCTGTCCCTGCGTGCACTGTAGATTTCCTGGGTTACAGTGCTGGTTGTTGTGGTGGTGGTCTAAATATAAATACTGCAACTCTGGGACTACTCTGTTGTAACTGGTTGCACTCTGTGGTCGATGGGTGCAATCTACATTCACTGTAGGGTCTCTGTGGGTCACTGGGGAGGCTCTGCGCACTACTAGCTGTCATTTTGTCCCAGATGGCCAAAATACTGGCTGCTATTTTTCCAAGGGTGGCTGCGGTACGTGCTGCCATGCAGGCCTAGTTTATATATATATATGTATATATATATATGTGTGTATATATGATGCATATCTTATAACTACAAGTTGTTGTTGTTGTGGTCCTGGTCAATATTTTAAGACTCCCATGCTGAGATCACTCTGGGGTGACTGGATGCAATCTGGGAACCCTGGGTGCACTCTGGGCTCACTCCGTGGGACGAGGTGCACTTTGGAATCACTGAGGGTTCACTGGGACATTCTGGGGTCACTTTCGTATCACTGTCGACACTGTGCGTGATAATTTCCGTCGTTTTGTCCAAGATGGTGGCAGTACTTGCAGCCATCGACAAGGCACAAGTCAGGAGTGTGATGGAATCCTCTCCACTTGCCTGGATGAGTGCAGCTCCAACAACACTCAAGAAGCTCGACACCATCCAAGATAAAGCAGCCCGCTTGATTGGCACCCCATCCACCACCCTAAACATTCACTCCCTTCACCAGCGGCGCACTGTGGCTGCAGTGTGTACCATCCACAGGATGCACTGCAGCAACTCGCCAAGGCTTCTTCGACAGCACCTCCCAAACCCGCGACCTCTACCACCTAGAAGGACAAGAGCAGCAGGCACATGGGAACAACACCACCTGCACGTTCCCCTCCAAGTCACACACCATCCTGACTTGGAAATATATCGCCGTTCCTTCGTCGTCGCTGGGTCAAAATCCTGGAACTCCCTTCCTAACAGCACTGTGGGAGAACCGTCACCACACGGACTGCAGCGGTTCAAGAAGGCGGCTCACCACCACCTTCTCGAGGGCAATTAGGGATGGGCAATAAATGCCGGCCTCGCCAGCGGCGCCCACATCCCGGGAACGAATAAAAATAAAATTGTTGAACATGGCCGCAATACATCCTGCCATAATGTCCAAGATGACTGCCGCTGGACAAACCCGCGTTTTGATTAAGATGGCTGGCGTCCTTGCAGTGATGCGGGCCATGTATAAATACATATATATATATGTTATATATAAAAGTTGTTGTTGCAGTCGTAGTTGTTGTGGTGATTGTCTAAATATAAAGCCGACCACTCTGGGATCCCTGAGTGGACTCTGGGATCACTCTGCATTGATTGGATGCACTTTGGGAACCATGGGCGCACTCTGGTGTCAGTCTAGGGTGACTGGTTAAATTCTGGCATCACTCTGAGGTGACTGGGTTCACTCTGGGATCCCTGGGCACTCTGGGATCAGTCTCGGGTGACTGGTTAAATTCTGGCATCAATCTGAGGTGACTGGGTTCACTCTGGGATCCCTGGGTGCACTCTGGGATCACTCTGGGGTGACTGGTTAAATTCTGGCATCACTCTGAGGTGACTGGGTTCACTCTGGGATCCCTGGGCACTCTGGGATCACTCTCGGGTGACTGGTTAAATTCTGGCATCACTCTGAGGTGAGTGGGTTCACTCTGGGATCCCTGGGCACTCTGGGATCACTCTGGGGTGACTGGTTAAATTCTGGCATCACTCTGAGGTGACTGGGTTCACTCTGGGATCCCTGGGTGCACTGTGGGATCACTCTGTGGGACAAGGTGCACTGTGGGTCACTGTGGGTGCACTCTGGGATCACTCTGTGGGACTAGGTGCACTGTGGGTCACTGTGGGTGCACTCTGGGATCACTCTGTGGGACAAGGTGCACTGTGGGTCACTGTGGGTTCACTCTGGGATCACTCTGTGGGACTAGGTGCACTGTGGGTCACTGTGGGTGCACTCTGGGATCACTCTGTGGGACTAGGTGCACTGTGGGTCACTGTGGGTTCACTCTGGGATCACTCTGTGGGACTAGGTGCACTGTGGGTCACTGTGGGTTCACTCTGGGATCACTCTGTGGGACTAGGTGCACTGTGGGTCACTGTGGGTGCACTCTGGGATCACTCTGTGGGACTAGGTGCACTGTGGGTCACTGTGGATTCACTCTGGGATCACTCTGTGGGACTAGGTGCACTGTGGGTCACTGTGGGTGCAATCTGGGATCACTCTGTGGGACTATGTGCACTGTGGGTCACTGTGGGTTCACTCTGGGATCACTCTGTGGGACTAGGTGCACTGTGGGTCACTGTGGATTCACTCTGGGATCACTCTGTGGGACTAGGTGCACTGTGGGTCACTGTGGGTTCACTCTGGGATCACTCTGTGGGACGAGGTGCACTGTGGGTCACTGTGGATTCACTCTGGGATCACTCTGTGGGACTAGGTGCACTGTGGGTCACTGTGGGTGCACTCTGGGATCACTCTGTGGGACTAGGTGCACTGTGGGTCACTGTGGATTCACTCTGGGATCACTCTGTGGGACTAGGTGCACTGTGGGTCACTGTGGGTTCACTCTGGGATCACTCTGTGGGACGAGGTGCACTGTGGGTCACTGTGGGTTCACTCTGGGATCACTCTGTGATCAGTGTTGGATCACTGTCGACAATCTGCGGGGGAATTTCCTCTATTTAACCAAGATGGCGACCAGAGTTGTGGCAATTTTGATCAAGCTGGCTGCCGGACCTGCCGCGATTATTTCCAGAATGCTGCCATCCTGGCCATGTCTAAATAAACATATACATATATATTTAATAAATACAAATTCATGTTGCAGTAGCAGCTGGTGTTCTGGTGGTGTCAATAGAAAACTGCCACTCTGCGATCCCTCGAGGGTGACTGGGTGCACTCTGGGATCCCTGAGTGCAGTCTGGGATCAGTCTGGTGTGACTGGGTGCACTGTCGGATCCCTGGGTGCAGTCTGGGATCAGTCTGGGGTGACTGGGTGCACTCTGGGATCCCTGGGTGCAGTCTGGGATCAGTCTGGGGTGACTGGGTGTACTGTCGGATCCCTGGGTGCAGTTTGGGATCAGTCTGGGGTGACTGCGTGCACTGTAGGATCCGTGGCTGCAGTCTGCGATCAGTCTGAGGTGACTGTGTGCACTGCAGATTTCCTGTGTGCAGTCTGGAATCAGTCTGGGGTGAATGGCTGCATTGTAGTATCCGTGGGTGCAGTCTGGGATCAGACTGGGGTGACTGCGTGCGCTGTGGGATCCCTGGGTGCAGTCTGGGATCAGTCTGGGGTGACTGCGTGCAATGTCGGCTTCCTGGGTGCAGTCAGGGATCAGTCAGTGATGACTGCGTGCACAGTAGGATCCCTGGGTGCAGTTTAGGATCAGTCTGGGTTGACTGCGTGCACTGTAGATTTCCTGGGTGCAGTCTGGGATCAGTCGGGGTGACTGGGTGCACTCTGGGATCCCTGGGTGCAGTCTGGGACAGGTCCGGGGTGACTGCGTGCACTGTGGGATCCCTGGGTGCAGTCTAGGATCAGTCTGGGGTGACTGAGTTCAATGTAGGATCAGTGGGTGCAGTCTGGGATCAGTCTGGGGTGACTGCGTGCACTGTCGGCTCCCTGGGTGCAGTCTGGGACCAGACTGGGGTGACTGCATGCATTGTAGGATCCCTGGGTGCAGTCTGGGTTCTGTCTTTGGTGACTGCGTGCACTGTATGATCCCTCGGTGCGGTCTGGGATCAGTTTGGGGTGACTGCGTGCACTGTAGGATCCATGGGTTCAGTCTGGGATCAGTCTGGGGTGACTGCGTGCACTGTAGGATCCCTGGGTGCAGTCTGGGATCAGTCTGGGGTGACTGTGTGCACTGTAGGATTCCTGGGTGCAGTCTGGGATCAGTCTGGTATGACTGCCTGCACTGCAGGATTCCTGTGTGCAGTCTGGGGTGACTGCGTTCAATGTCGGATCACTGGGTGCAGTCTGGGATCAGTCTGGGGTGACTGCGTGCACTGTTGGCTCCCTATGTATAGTCTGGGATCAGTCTGGGGTGACTGGGTGCACTGCAGGATCCCTGGGTGCAGTCTGGGATCAGCCTGGGGTGACTGGGTGCTTTCTGGGATCCCTGGGTGCAGTCTGGGATCAGTCTGGGGTGACTGCGTGCACTGTCGGATACATGCGTGCAGTCTAGGATCAGTCTGTGGTGACTGTGTGCACTGTAGGATCGGTGGGTGCAGTCTGGGATCAGTCTGGGTTGACACTGTGCACTCTGGGATCCCTGGGTGCAGTCTGTTATCAGTCTGGGGTGACTGCGTGCACTGTATATTCCATGGGTGCAGTCTGGGATCAGTCTGGGTGACTGCGTGCACTCTGGGATCCCTCGGTGCAGTCTGGGATCATTCTGGAGTGACTGCGTGCACAGTAGGATCCCTGGATGCAGTCTGGGATCAGTCTGGGGTGACTGCCTGCAATGCAGGATTCATGGGTGCAGTATGGGATCAGTCTGGTGTTACTGAGTGCACTGTACGATCCCTGGGTGCAGTCTGGGATCTGTCTGGGTGTACTGCGTACACTGCAGAATACCTGTGTGCAGCCTGGGATCAGTCTGGCGTGACTGGGTGCAATCTGGGATCCCTGGGTGCAGTCTGGGATCAGTCTGGGTAGACTGCGTGCAATCTGGGATCCCTGGGTGCAGTCTGGGATCAGTCTTGGTTGACTGCGTGCACTGTAGGATTACTGGGTGCAGTCTGGGGTGACTGCGAGCACTGCAGGATCCCTGGGTGCAGTCTGGGATCAGTCTGGGGTGACTGCGTGCACTGTAGGATCACTGGGTGCAGTCTGGGATCACAATGTGGTGACTAGGTGCATTCTGGAATACCTGGGTGCAGTCTGGGATCAGTCTGGGGTGACTGCGTGCACTGTAGATTTCCTTGCTGCAGTCTGGGATCAGTCTGGGATGACTTGGTGCACTCTGGGATCCGTGGCTGCAGTCTGGGATCAGGGTGGCGTGACTGCGTGCACTGCAGGATGTCTGGGTGCAGTCTGGGATCAGTCTGGGGTGACTGCGTGCACTGCAGGATCCCTGGGTGCAGTCTGGGATCAGTCTGGCATGACTGCGTGCACTGTAGGATGTCTGGGTGCAGCCTGCGATCAGTCTGGGGTGACTGCGTGCACTGCAGATTTCCTGGCTTCAGTCTGGGATCAGTCTGTGCTGACTTGGTGCACTCTGGGATCCCTGGATGCAGTCTGTGATCAGTCTAGGGTGACTGCGTGCACAGTAGGATCCCTGGATGCAGCCTGGGATCAGTCTGGGGTGACTGCCTGCATTGTTGGATTCATGGGTTTAGTCTGGGATCAGTCTGGGTTAACTGAGTGCACTGTCGGATCCATGGGTGCAGTCTGGGATCAGTCTGGGTGACTGCGTGCACTCTGGGATCCCTGGGTGCAGTCTGGGATCAGTCTGGGGTGACTGCGTGCACAGTAGGATCCCTGGATGCAGCCTGGGATCAGTCTGGGGTTACTGCCTGCATTGTTGGATTCATGGGTGCAGTCTGGGATCAGTCTGGGTTAATTGAGTGCACTGTTGGATCCCTGGGTGCAGTCTGGGATTAGTCTGGGGGTACTGCGTGCACTGTAGAATTCCTGGGTGCAGTCTGGGATCAGTCTGGCGTGACTGGGTGCACTCTGGTATCCCTGGGTGCAGTCTGGGATCAGTCTGGGGTGACTGGGTGCATTTTAGGATCCCTGGGTGAAGTCTGGGATCTGTCTGGGTAGACTGCGTGCACTCTGGGCTCCCTGGGTGCAGTCTGGGATCAGTCTGGGTTGATTGCGTGCACTGCAGGATCCCTCGGTGCAGTCTGGGATCTGTCTGGGGTGAGTGCGTGCTCTGTAGGATTCCTGGGTGCAGTCTGGGATCAGTCTGGGGTGACTACATGCACTGTAGGATCCCTGGGTGCAGACTGGGATCAGTCTGGGGTGACTGCGTGCAATGTAGGATCAATGGGTGCTGTCTGGGATCAATCTGGGCTGACAGCATGCACTGTTAGATTCCTTGGTGCAGTCTGGAATCAGTCTGGGGTGACTGGGTGCACTGTATGATTCCTGGGTGCAGTCTGGGATCAGTCTGGGGTGACAGCATGCAATGTAGGATCCCTGGGTGCAGTCTGAGATCTGTCTGGGGTGACTGCGTGCCCCGTTGGATTCCTGGGTTCAGTCTGGGATCAGTCTGGGGTGACTGCGTGCACTGTCGTATTCCTGGTTGCAGTCTGGGATCAGTCTGGGGTGACTGCGTGCACTGTCGTATCCCTGGGTGCAGTCTGGGATCAGTCTGGGATGACTGCGTGCACTGTACGATCCCTGGGTGCAGTCTGGGATCAATTTGGGATGACTGCGTGCACTGTAGGATCCCTGGGAGCAGTCTGTGAACAGTCTGGGGTGACTGGGTGCATTCTGGGATCCCTGGGTGCAGTCTGTGATCAGTCTGGGGTGACTGGGTGCTTTGTAGGATCCGTGGGTGAAGTCTGGGATCAGTCTGGCGTGACTGCGTACATTGTAGGATCACTGGGTGCAGTCTGGGATCAGTCTGGGGTGACTGGGTGCATTGTCGGATCCGTGGGTGCAGTCTGGGATCAGTCTGGGGTTGCTGGTTGCACTCTGGGATCCGTGGGTGCAGTCTGGGATCAGTCTGGGGTGTCTGGGTGCACTGTAGGATCACTGGATGCAGTCTGGGATCAGTCTGGGTTGACTGGGTGAACTCTGGGATCCCTGGGTGCAGTTTGGGATAAGTCTGGGGTGACTGCGTGCACTTTAGGTTCCCTGGGTGCAGTCTGGGATCAGTCTGTGGGGACTGCGTGCACTGTCGGAATCCTGGGTGCAGTCTGGGATCAGGCTGGGGTGACTGCGTGCACTGTAGGTTTCCTGGTTGCAGTCTGGGATCAGTCTGGGATGACTTGGTGCACTCTGGGATCCGTGTCTGCAGTCTGGGATCAGTCTGGGGTGACTGCGTGTACTGTCGGATCCCTTGGTGCAGTCTTGGGTCAGTCTGGGGTGATTGCGTGCACTGCAGGATCCCTGGGTGCAGTCTGGGATCAGTCTGGGGTTACTGCGTGAACTGTAGGAACCCTGGGTGCAGTCTGCGATCAGTCTGGGGTGACTAATTGCACTGTAGGTTTACTGGGTGCAGTCTGGGTTGACTGCGTGCACTGTCCGATCCCTGGGTGCAGTCTGGGATCAGTCTGGGGTGACTGGGTGCATGCAGGATTACTGGGTGCAGTCTGGGATCAGTCTGGGGTGACTGGCTGCATGTAGGATTACTGGGTGCAGTCTGTGATCAGTCTGGGATGATTGCGTGCACTGTACGATCCATGGGTGCAGTCTGGGATTAGTCTGGGGTGACTGCCTGCAATGTAGGATAACTGGGTGCAGTCTGGGATCAGTCTGGGGTGACTGAGTGCAATGTCGGTTTCCTGGGTGAAGTCTGGGATCAGTTTGGGGTGACTGCGTGCACTGTAGATTTGCTGGGGGCAGTCTGGGATCAGTCGGGGTAACTGGGTGCAATCTGGCATCCCTGGGTGCAGTCTGGGAAAGGTCTGGGGTGACTGCGTGCACTGTAGGATTCCTGGGTGCAGTCTGGGATCAGTCTGGGGTGACTGCGTGCAATGTCGGATCCCTGGGTGCAGTCTGGGATCAGACTGGGATTACTGCGTGCACTGCAGGATTCCTGGGTGCAGTCTGGGGTGACTGCGTGCAATGTACGATCCCTGGGTGCAGTCTGGGATCAGTCAGGGGTGACTGCGTGCACTGTGGGATCCGTGGCTGCAGTCTGGGATCAGTCTGGGGTGACTGCGTGCAATGTAGATTTCCTGGGTGTAGTCTGGAATCAGTCTCGTGTGACTGGCTGCATTGTAGGATCCGTGGGTGCAGTCTGAGATCAGTCTGGGGTGACTGCGTGTACTGCAGGATACCTGGGTGCAGTTTGGGATCTGTCTGGGGTGACTGCGTGCACTGTAGAATCCCTGTGTCCAGTCTGGGCTCCGTCAGGGGTGACTGGGTGCACTGTCGGAACCCAGGGTGCAGTCTGGGATCAGTCTGGGATGACTGTGTGCACTGTAGGATACATGGGTGATGTCTGGGATTAGTCTGGGGTGACTGCGTGCAGGGCAGGATCCCTGGTTGCTGTCTGGGATCAGTCTGGCGTGATTGGGTGCACTGTAGGATCCCTGGGTGCAGTCTGGGATCAGTTAGGGGTGAATGCGTGCACATTTGGATCCCTGGGTGTAGTCTGGGATCAGTCTGGTGTGACTGCGTGCACTGTAGGTTCCCTGGGTGCAGTCTGGGATCTGTCTGGGGTGAGTGCGTGCTCTGTAGGATTCCTGGGTGCAGTCTGGGATCAGTCTGGGGTGACTGCGTGCACTGTAGGATTCCTGGGTGCAGTCTGGGATCAGTCTGGTGTGACTACATGCACTGTTGGATCCCTGGATGCAGTCTGGGATCAGTCTGGGGTGACTGCGTGCAATGTAGGATCAATGGGTGCTGTCTGGGATCAATCTGGGGTGACAGCATGCACTGGAGGATTCCTTGGTGCAGTCTGGAATCAGTCTGGGGTGACTGGGTGCACTGTATGATTCCTGGGTGCAGTCTGTGATCAGTCTGTGGTGACTGCGTGCAATGTCGGATTCCTGGGTGCAGTCTGGGATCAGTCTGGGGTGACTGCGTGCAATGTAGGATCCATGGGTGCAGTCTGGGATCAGTCTGGGGTGACTGCATGCATTGTTAGATTCCTGGGTGCAGTCTGGGATCAGTCTGGGGTGACTGCGTGCACTGTAGGATCCATGGGTGCAGTCTGGGATCAGTCTGGGGTGACTGCATGCACTGTTGGATTCCTGGGTGCAGTCTGGTATCAGTCTGGGGTGACTGCATGCAAAGTACGATCCCTGGGTGCAGTCTGAGATCTGTCTGGGGTGACTGTGTGCACTGTAGGATACATGGGTGATGTCTGGGATTAGTCTGGGGTGACTGCGTGCAGGGCAGGATCCCTGGTTGCTGTCTGGGATCAGTCTGGCGTGATTGGGTGCACTGTAGGATCCCTGGGTGCAGTCTGGGATCAGTCTGTGGGGATTGCGTGCACTGTAGGAATCCTGGCTGCAGTCTGGGATCAGGCTGGACTGACTGCGTGCATTGTAGATTTCCTGGTTGCAGTCTGGGATCAGTCTGGGATGACTTGGTGCACTCTGGGATCCGTGTCTGCAGTCTGGGATCAGTCTGGGGTGACTGCGCGCACTGTAGGATCCCTGGGTGCAGTCTGGGGTCAGTCTGGGGTGATTGCGTGCACTGCAGGATCCCTGGGTGCAGTCTGGGATCAGTCTGGAGTGACTGCGTGAACTGTAGGATTCCTGGGTGCAGTCTGGGATCAGTCTGGGGTGATTGCGTGCACTTCAGTATCCCTGGGTGCAGTCTGGGATCAGTCTGGTGTGACTGCGTGCACTGTAGGATCCCTGGGTGCAGTCTGGGATCAGTCTGGGGTGACTGATTGCACTGTAGGATTACTGGGTGCAGTCTGGGTTGACTGCGTGCACTGTCCGATCCATGGGTGCAGTCTGGGATCAGTCTGGGGTGAATGATTGCACTGTAGGATTACTGGGTGCAGTCTGGGTTGACTGCGTGCACTGTTCGATCCCTGTGTGCAGTCTGGGATCAGTCTGGGGTTACTGAGTGCAATGTAGGATTACTGGGTGCAGTCTGGGATCAGTCTGGGGTGACTGGGTGCATGAAGGATTACTGGGTGCAGTCTGGGGTCAGTCCGGGGTGACTGGCTGCATGTGGGATTACTGGGTGCAGTCTGTGATCAGTCTGGGATGATTGCGTGCACTGTAGGATCCATGGGTGCAGTCTGGGGTGACTGCCTGCAATGTCGGATTCCTGGGTGAAGTCTGGGATCAGTCTGGGTTGACTGCGTGCACTGCAAGGATCCCTGGGTGCAGTCTGGGGTCAGTCTGGGGTTACTGAGTGCACTGTAGTATCCCTGGGTGCAGTCTGGGATCGGTCTGGGGAGATTGCGTTCACTGTACGATCCCTGGGTGCAGTCTGGGTTTAGTCAGGAGTGACTGTGTGAACTGTAGAATTCCAGGGTGCAGTCTGGGATCAGTCTGGCGTGACTGGGTGCACTCTGGAATCCCTGGGTGCAGTCTTGGATCAGTCAGGGGTGACTTGGTGCAATTTAGGATCCCTGGGTGCAGTCTGGGATCAGTCTGAGTAGACTGCGTGCAATCTGGAATCACTGGGTGCAGTCTGGGATCAGTCTGGGGCGACTGCGTGCTCTGTAGGATTCTTGGTTGCAGTCTGGGATCAGTCTGGAGTGACTGCGTGCACTGTAGTATTCCTGGGTGCAGTTTGGGGTGACTGCGTGCAATGTAGGATCCCTAGGTGCAGTCTGGGATCAGTCTGCGGTGACTGCGTGCACTGAAGCATTCCTGGGTGCAGTCTGGGATCAGTCTTGGGTGACTGGGTGCATGTAGGATTACTGGGTGCAGTCTGGGATCAGTCTGGGGTAACTGGGTGCATGTAGGATTACTTTGTGCAGTCTGGGATCAGTCTGGGGTGACTGCGTGCACTGTAGGATCCATGGGTGCAGTCTCGGATTAGTCTGGGGTGACTGCGTGCACTGTAGGATCCCTAGGTGCAGTCTGGGATCAGTCTGCGGTGACTGCGTGCACTGTACTATTCCTGGGTGCAGTCTGGGATCAGTCTTGGGTGACTGGGTGCATGTAGGATTACTGGGTGCAGTCTGGGATCAGTCTGGGGTGACTGGGTGCATGTAGGATTACTTTGTGCAGTCTGGGATCAGTCTGGGGTGACTGCGTGCACTGTAGGATCCATGGGTGCAGTCTCGGATTAGTCTGGGGTGACTGCCTGCATGTAGGATCCATGGGTGCAGTCTGCGATCAGTCTGGGTGACTTGGTGCATTCTGGGATCACTGGGTGCAGTCTGGGATCAGTCTGGGGTGACTGGGTGCACTGTCGGATCCTTGGCTGCAGTCTGTGATCAGTCTGGGGTGACTGCGTGCACTCCAGGATCCCTGGGGGCAGTCTGGGATCAGTCTGGGATGATTGCGTGCACTGTCAGATCCCTGGGTGCAGTCTGGAATCAGTCTGGGGTGACTGGGTGCACTGTATGATTCCTGGGTGCAGTCTGTGATCAGTCTGTGGTGACTGCGTGCAATGTCGGATTCCTGGGTGCAGTCTGGGATCAGTCTGGGGTGACTGCGTGCAATGTAGGATCCATGGGTGCAGTCTGGGATCAGTCTGGGGTGACTGCATGCATTGTTAGATTCCTGGGTGCAGTCTGGGATCAGTCTGGGGTGACTGCGTGCACTGTAGGATCCATGGGTGCAGTCTGGGATCAGTCTGGGGTGACTGCATGCACTGTTGGATTCCTGGGTGCAGTCTGGTATCAGTCTGGGGTGACTGCATGCAAAGTACGATCCCTGGGTGCAGTCTGAGATCTGTCTGGGGTGACTGTGTGCACTGTAGGATACATGGGTGATGTCTGGGATTAGTCTGGGGTGACTGCGTGCAGGGCAGGATCCCTGGTTGCTGTCTGGGATCAGTCTGGCGTGATTGGGTGCACTGTAGGATCCCTGGGTGCAGTCTGGGATCAGTCTGTGGGGATTGCGTGCACTGTAGGAATCCTGGCTGCAGTCTGGGATCAGGCTGGACTGACTGCGTGCATTGTAGATTTCCTGGTTGCAGTCTGGGATCAGTCTGGGATGACTTGGTGCACTCTGGGATCCGTGTCTGCAGTCTGGGATCAGTCTGGGGTGACTGCGCGCACTGTAGGATCCCTGGGTGCAGTCTGGGGTCAGTCTGGGGTGATTGCGTGCACTGCAGGATCCCTGGGTGCAGTCTGGGATCAGTCTGGAGTGACTGCGTGAACTGTAGGATTCCTGGGTGCAGTCTGGGATCAGTCTGGGGTGATTGCGTGCACTTCAGTATCCCTGGGTGCAGTCTGGGATCAGTCTGGTGTGACTGCGTGCACTGTAGGATCCCTGGGTGCAGTCTGGGATCAGTCTGGGGTGACTGATTGCACTGTAGGATTACTGGGTGCAGTCTGGGTTGACTGCGTGCACTGTCCGATCCATGGGTGCAGTCTGGGATCAGTCTGGGGTGAATGATTGCACTGTAGGATTACTGGGTGCAGTCTGGGTTGACTGCGTGCACTGTTCGATCCCTGTGTGCAGTCTGGGATCAGTCTGGGGTTACTGAGTGCAATGTAGGATTACTGGGTGCAGTCTGGGATCAGTCTGGGGTGACTGGGTGCATGAAGGATTACTGGGTGCAGTCTGGGGTCAGTCCGGGGTGACTGGCTGCATGTGGGATTACTGGGTGCAGTCTGTGATCAGTCTGGGATGATTGCGTGCACTGTAGGATCCATGGGTGCAGTCTGGGGTGACTGCCTGCAATGTCGGATTCCTGGGTGAAGTCTGGGATCAGTCTGGGTTGACTGCGTGCACTGCAAGGATCCCTGGGTGCAGTCTGGGGTCAGTCTGGGGTTACTGAGTGCACTGTAGTATCCCTGGGTGCAGTCTGGGATCGGTCTGGGGAGATTGCGTTCACTGTACGATCCCTGGGTGCAGTCTGGGTTTAGTCAGGAGTGACTGTGTGAACTGTAGAATTCCAGGGTGCAGTCTGGGATCAGTCTGGCGTGACTGGGTGCACTCTGGAATCCCTGGGTGCAGTCTTGGATCAGTCAGGGGTGACTTGGTGCAATTTAGGATCCCTGGGTGCAGTCTGGGATCAGTCTGAGTAGACTGCGTGCAATCTGGAATCACTGGGTGCAGTCTGGGATCAGTCTGGGGCGACTGCGTGCTCTGTAGGATTCTTGGTTGCAGTCTGGGATCAGTCTGGAGTGACTGCGTGCACTGTAGTATTCCTGGGTGCAGTTTGGGGTGACTGCGTGCAATGTAGGATCCCTAGGTGCAGTCTGGGATCAGTCTGCGGTGACTGCGTGCACTGAAGCATTCCTGGGTGCAGTCTGGGATCAGTCTTGGGTGACTGGGTGCATGTAGGATTACTGGGTGCAGTCTGGGATCAGTCTGGGGTAACTGGGTGCATGTAGGATTACTTTGTGCAGTCTGGGATCAGTCTGGGGTGACTGCGTGCACTGTAGGATCCATGGGTGCAGTCTCGGATTAGTCTGGGGTGACTGCGTGCACTGTAGGATCCCTAGGTGCAGTCTGGGATCAGTCTGCGGTGACTGCGTGCACTGTACTATTCCTGGGTGCAGTCTGGGATCAGTCTTGGGTGACTGGGTGCATGTAGGATTACTGGGTGCAGTCTGGGATCAGTCTGGGGTGACTGGGTGCATGTAGGATTACTTTGTGCAGTCTGGGATCAGTCTGGGGTGACTGCGTGCACTGTAGGATCCATGGGTGCAGTCTCGGATTAGTCTGGGGTGACTGCCTGCATGTAGGATCCATGGGTGCAGTCTGCGATCAGTCTGGGTGACTTGGTGCATTCTGGGATCACTGGGTGCAGTCTGGGATCAGTCTGGGGTGACTGGGTGCACTGTCGGATCCTTGGCTGCAGTCTGTGATCAGTCTGGGGTGACTGCGTGCACTCCAGGATCCCTGGGGGCAGTCTGGGATCAGTCTGGGATGACTGCGTGCACTGTCAGATCCCTGGGTGCAGTCTGGAATCAGTCTGGGGTGACTGCGTGCACTGTAGGATCCATGGGTGCAGTCTGCGATCAGTCTGGGTGACTTGTTGCATTCTGGGATCACTGGGTGCAGTCTGGGATCAGTCTGGGGTGACTGGGTGCACTGTCGGATCCGTGGCTGCAGTCTGTGATCAGTCTGGGGTGACTGCGTGCACTCCAGGATCCCTGGGTGCAGTCTGGGATCAGTCTGGGATGACTGCGTGCACTGTCAGATCCCTGGGTGCAGTCTGGAATCAGTCTGGGGTGACTGCGTGCACTGTAGGATCCATGGGTGCAGTCTGAGATCAGTCTGGGTGACTTGTTGCATTCTGGGATCACTGGGTGCAGTCTGGGATCAGTCTGGGGTGACTGGGTGCACTGTCGGATCCGTGGCTGCAGTCTGTGATCAGTCTGGGGTGACTGCGTGCACTCCAGGATCCCTGGGTGCAGTCTGGGATCAGTCTGGGATGACTGCGTGCACTGTCAGATCCCTGGGTGCAGTCTGGGATCAGTCTGGGGTGACTGCCTGCATGTAGCTTCCCTGGGTGCAGTCTAGGATCAGTCTGGGGTGACTGCGTGCACTGTAGGATCCATGGGTGCAGTCTGCGATCAGTCTGGGTGACTTGGTGCATTCTGGGATCACTGGGTGCAGTCTGGGATCAGTCTGGGGTGACTGGGTGCACTGTCGGATCCGTGGCTGCAGTCTGTGATCAGTCTGGGGTGACTGCGTGCACTCCAGGATCCCTGGGTGCAGTCTGGGATCAGTCTGGGATGACTGCGTGCACTGTCAGATCCCTGGGTGCAGTTTGGGATCAGTCTGGGATGACTGGGTGCACTGCAGGATTCATAGGTGCAGTCTGGGAGCAGTCTGGGGTGACTGCCTGCACTGTCGGATTCATGGGTGCAGTCTGGGATCAGTGTGGTGTTACTGAGTGCACTGTAGGATCCCTGGGTGCAGTCTGGGATCAGTCTGGCGAGACAGGGTGCAATCTGGTATCCATGGGTGCAGTCTGGGATTAGTCTGGGATGACTGCCTGCATGTAGGTTCCCTGGGTGCAGTCTGGGTTCAGTCTGGGGTGACTGCGTGCACTGTTGGATCCATGGGTGCTGTCTGGGAACAGTCGGGGTAACTGGGTGCACTATGGGATCCCTGGGTGCAGTCTGGGACAGGTCAGGGTTGACTGCCTGCACTGTCGGATTCCTGGGTGCAGTCTGCGATCAGTCTGGGTGACTTGGTGCATTCTGGGATCACTGGGTGCAGTCTGGGATCAGTCTGGGGTGACTGGGTGCTCTGTAGGATCCGTGGCTGCAGTCTGGGATCAGTCTGGGGTGACTGCGTGCACTTCAGGATCCCTGGGTGCAGTCTGGGATCAGTCTTGGGTGACTGCGTGCACTCCAGGATCCCTGGGTGCAGTCTGAGATCAGTCTGGGATGACTGGGTGCACTGCAGGATTCATAGGTGCATTCTGGGATCAGTCTGGGTGACTGCGTGCAATCTGGGATCCCTGGGTGCAGTCTGTGATCAGCCTGGGGTGAGTGGGTGCATTTTCGGATCCCTGGGTGCAGTCTGGGATCAGTCTGGGCAGACTGCGTGCACACTGGGAACGCTGGGTGCAGTCTGGGATCAGTCTGGGTTGACTGGGTGCATGTAGGATTACTTTGTGCAGTCTGGGATCAGTCTGGGGTGACTGCGTGCACTATAGGATCCATGGGTGCAGTCTGGGATTTGTCTGGGATGACTGCCTGCATGTAGGTTCCCTGGGTGCAGTCTGGGATCAGTCTGGGGTGACTGCGTGCACTGTAGGATCCATGGGTGCTGTCTGGGAACAGTCGGGGTAACTGGGTGCACTGTGGGATCCCTGGGTGCAGTCTGGGACAGGTCAGGGTTGACTGCATGCACTGTAGGATTCCTGGGTGCAGTCTGCGATCAGTCTGGGCGACTTGGTGCATTCTGGGATCACTGGGTGCAGTTTGGGATCAGTCTGGGGTGACTGGGTGCACTGTCGGATCCGTGGCTGCAGGCTGGGATCAGTCTGGGGTGACTGCGTGCACTCCAGGATCCCTGGGTGCAGTCTGGGATCAGTCTGGGGTGACTGCGTGCACTGTCAGATCCCTGGGTGCAGTCTGGGATCATTCTGGGGTGACTGCGTGCACTGTAGATTTCCTGGTTGCAGTTTGGGATCAGTCTGGGATGACTGGGTGCACTGTAGGATCCCTGCGTTCAGTCTGTGATCAGTCTGGGGTGACTGCGTGCACTCCAGGATCCCTGGGTGCAGTCTGGGATCAGTCTGGGGTGACTGCGTGCACTGTCAGATCCCTGGGTGCAGTCTGGGATCATTCTGGGGTGACTGCGTGCACTGTAGATTTCCTGGTTGCAGTTTGGGATCAGTCTGGGATGACTGGGTGCACTGTACTATCCCTGCGTTCAGTCTGTGATCAGTCTGGGGTGACTGCGTGCACTGTAGGATCCCTGCGTTCAGTCTGTGATCAGTCTGGGGTGACTGCGTGCACTGCAGGATTCATAGGTGCATTCTGGCATCAGTCTGGGTGACTGCGTGCAATCTGGGATCCCTGGGTGCAGTCTGGGATCAGCCTGGGGTGACTGGGTGCACTGTAGGATCCGTGGCTGCAGTCTGGGATCAGTCTGGGGTGACTGCATGCATTCCAGGTTCCCTGGGTGCAGTCTGGGATCGGTCTTGGGTGACTGCGTGCGCTCCAGTATCCCTGGGTGCAGTCTGGGATCAGTCTGGGGTGACTGCGTGCACTCCAGGATCCCTGGGTGCAGTCTGGGATCAGTCTGGGGTGACTGCGTGCACTGTCAGATCCCTGGGTGCAGTCTGGGATCATTCTGGGGTGACTGCGTGCACTGTAGATTTCCTGGTTGCAGTTTGGGATCAGTCTGGGATGACTGGGTGCACTGTAGGATCCCTGCGTTCAGTCTGTGATCAGTCTGGGGTGACTGCGTGCACTCCAGGATCCCTGGGTGCAGTCTGGGATCAGTCTGGGGTGACTGCGTGCACTGTCAGATCCCTGGGTGCAGTCTGGGATCATTCTGGGGTGACTGCGTGCACTGTAGATTTCCTGGTTGCAGTTTGGGATCAGTCTGGGATGACTGGGTGCACTGTACTATCCCTGCGTTCAGTCTGTGATCAGTCTGGGGTGACTGCGTGCACTGTAGGATCCCTGCGTTCAGTCTGTGATCAGTCTGGGGTGACTGCGTGCACTGCAGGATTCATAGGTGCATTCTGGCATCAGTCTGGGTGACTGCGTGCAATCTGGGATCCCTGGGTGCAGTCTGGGATCAGCCTGGGGTGACTGGGTGCACTGTAGGATCCGTGGCTGCAGTCTGGGATCAGTCTGGGGTGACTGCATGCATTCCAGGTTCCCTGGGTGCAGTCTGGGATCGGTCTTGGGTGACTGCGTGCGCTCCAGTATCCCTGGGTGCAGTCTGGGATCAGTCTGGGGTGACTGCGTGCACTGTCAGATCCCTGGGTGCAGTCTGGGATCAGTCTGGGATGACGGGGTGCACTGTAGGATCCCTGCGTTCAGTCTGTGATCAGTCTGGGGTGACTGCGTGCACTGCAGGATTCATAGGTGCATTCTGGGATCTGTCTGGGTGAATGCGTCCAATCTGGGATCCCTGGGTGCAGTCTGGGAACAGTCTGGGGTGACTGCCTGCACTGTCGGATTCATGGGTGCAGTCTGGGATCAGTCTGGGTTTACTGAGTGCACTGTAGGATCCCTGGGTGCAGTCTGGGATTAGTCTGGGGAGACTGCGTGCACTGTACGATCCCTGGGTGCAGTCTGGGATCAGTCTGGGGTGACTGGGTGCATTTTTGGATCCCTGGGTGCAGTCTGGGATTAGTCTGGGGAGACTGCGTGCACACTGGGAACGCTGGGTGCAGTCTGGGATCAGTCTGGGGAGACTGCGTGCACTGTACGATCCCTGGGTGCAGTCTGGTTTCAGTCAGGAGTGACTGTGTGAACTGTAGAATTCCAGGGTGCAGTCTGGGATCAGTCTGGCGTGACCGGGTGCACTCTGGAATCCCTGGGTGCAGTCTTGGATCAGTCTGGGGTGACTGGGTGCATTTTAGGATCCCTGGGTGCAGTCTGGGATCAGTCTGAGTAGACTGCGTGCAATCTGAGATCCCTGGGTGCAGTCTGGGATCAGTCTGGGGTGACTGTGTGCTCTGTAGGATTCTTGGGTGCAGTCTGGGAACAGTCTGGGGTGACTGCCTGCACTGTCGGATTCATGGGTGCAGTCTGGGATCAGTCTGGGTTTACTGAGTGCACTGTAGGATCCCTGGGTGCAGTCTGGGATTAGTCTGGGGAGACTGCGTGCACTGTACGATCCCTGGGTGCAGACTGGGATCAGTCTGGGGAGACTGCGTGCACTGTGCGATCCCTGGGTGCAGTCTGGGATCAGTCTGGGGTGACTGGGTGCATGTAGGATTACTTTGTGCAGTCTGGGATCAGTCTGGGGTGACTGCGTGCACTGTAGGATCCATGGTTGCAGTCTCGGATTAGTCTGGGGTGACTGCCTGCATGTAGGATCCATGGGTGCAGTCTGCGATCAGTCTGGGTGACTGGGTGCACTGTCGGATCCGTGGCTGCAGTCTGTGATCAGTCTGGTGTGACTGCGTGCACTCCAGGATCCCTGGGTGCAGTCTGGGATCAGTCTGGGATGACTGCGTGCACTGTCAGATCCCTGGGTGCAGTCTGGAATCAGTCTGGGGTGACTGCGTGCACTGTAGGATCCATGGGTGCAGTCTGAGATCAGTCTGGGTGACTTGTTGCATTCTGGGATCACTGGGTGCAGTCTGGGATCAGTCTGGGGTGACTGCGTGCACTGTAGGATCCATGGGTGCAGTCTCGGATTAGTCTGGGATGACTGCCTGCATGTAGGATCCATGGGTGCAGTCTGCGATCAGTCTGGGTGACTTGGTGCATTCTGGGATCACTGGGTGCAGTCTGGGATCAGTCTGGGGTGACTGGGTGCACTGTCGGATCCTTGGCTGCAGTCTGTGATCAGTCTGGGGTGACTGCGTGCACTCCAGGATCCCTGGGGGCAGTCTGGGATCAGTCTGGGATGACTGCGTGCACTGTCAGATCCCTGGGTGCAGTCTGGAATCAGTCTGGGGTGACTGCGTGCTCTGTAGGATCCATGGGTGCAGTCTGCGATCAGTCTGGGTGACTTGTTGCATTCTGGGATCACTGGGTGCAGTCTGGGATCAGTCTGGGGTGACTGGGTGCACTGTCGGATCCGTGGCTGCAGTCTGTGATCAGTCTGGGGTGACTGTGTGCACTCCAGGATCCCTGGGTGCAGTCTGGGATCAGTCTGGGATGACTGCGTGCACTGTCAGATCCCTGGGTGCAGTCTGGGATCAGTCTGGGGTGACTGCCTGCATGTAGCTTCCCTGGGTGCAGTCTGGGATCAGTCTGGGGTGACTGCGTGCACTGTAGGATCCATGGGTGCAGTCTGCGATCAGTCTGGGTGACTTGGTGCATTCTGGGATCACTGGGTGCAGTCTGGGATCAGTCTGGGGTGACTGGGTGCACTGTCGGATCCGTGGCTGCAGTCTGTGATCAGTCTGGGGTGACTGCGTGCACTCCAGGATCCCTGGGTGCAGTCTGGGATCAGTCTGGGATGACTGCGTGCACTGTCAGATCCCTGGGTGCAGTTTGGGATCAGTCTGGGATGACTGGGTGCACTGCAGGATTCATAGGTGCAGTCTGGGAACAGTCTGGGGTGACTGCCTGCACTGTCGGATTCATGGGTGCAGTCTGGGATCAGTGTGGTGTTACTGAGTGCACTGTAGGATCCCTGGGTGCAGTCTGGGATCAGTCTGGCAAGACAGGGTGCAATCTGGTATCCATGGGTGCAGTCTGGGATTAGTCTGGGGTGACTGCCTGCATGTAGGTTCCCTGGGTGCAGTCTGGGTTCAGTCTGGGGTGACTGCGTGCACTGTTGGATCCATGGGTGCTGTCTGGGAACAGTCGGGGTAACTGGGTGCACTATGGGATCCCTGGGTGCAGTCTGGGACAGGTCAGGGTTGACTGCCTGCACTGTCGGATTCCTGGGTGCAGTCTGCGATCAGTCTGGGTGACTTGGTGCATTCTGGGATCACTGGGTGCAGTCTGGGATCAGTCTGGGGTGACTGGGTGCTCTGTAGGATCCGTGGCTGCAGTCTGGGATCAGTCTGGGGTGACTGCGTGCACTTCAGGATCCCTGGGTGCAGTCTGGGATCAGTCTTGGGTGACTGCGTGCACTCCAGGATCCCTGGGTGCAGTCTGAGATCAGTCTGGGATGACTGGGTGCACTGCAGGATTCATAGGTGCATTCTGGGATCAGTCTGGGTGACTGCGTGCAATCTGGGATCCCTGGGTGCAGTCTGGGATCAGCCTGGGGTGAGTGGGTGCATTTTCGGATCCCTGGGTGCAGTCTGGGATCAGTCTGGGCAGACTGCGTGCACACTGGGAACGCTGGGTGCAGTCTGGGATCAGTCTGGGTTGACTGGTTGCATGTAGGATTACTTTGTGCAGTCTGGGATCAGTCTGGGGTGACTGCGTGCACTATAGGATCCATGGGTGCATTCTGGGATTTGTCTGGGATGACTGCCTGCATGTAGGTTCCCTGGGTGCAGTCTGGGATCAGTCTGGGGTGACTGCGTGCACTGTAGGATCCATGGGTGCTGTCTGGGAACAGTCGGGGTAACTGGGTGCACTGTGGGATCCCTGGGTGCAGTCTGGGACAGGTCAGGGTTGACTGCATGCACTGTAGGATTCCTGGGTGCAGTCTGCGATCAGTCTGGGCGACTTGGTGCATTCTGGGATCACTGGGTGCAGTTTGGGATCAGTCTGGGGTGACTGGGTGCACTGTCGGATCCGTGGCTGCAGGCTGGGATCAGTCTGGGGTGACTGCGTGCACTCCAGGATCCCTGGGTGCAGTCTGGGATCAGTCTGGGGTGACTGCGTGCACTGTCAGATCCCTGGGTGCAGTCTGGGATCATTCTGGGGTGACTGCGTGCACTGTAGATTTCCTGGTTGCAGTTTGGGATCAGTCTGGGATGACTGGGTGCACTGTAGGATCCCTGCGTTCAGTCTGTGATCAGTCTGGGGTGACTGCGTGCACTCCAGGATCCCTGGGTGCAGTCTGGGATCAGTCTGGGGTGACTGCGTGCACTGTCAGATCCCTGGGTGCAGTCTGGGATCATTCTGGGGTGACTGCGTGCACTGTAGATTTCCTGGTTGCAGTTTGGGATCAGTCTGGGATGACTGGGTGCACTGTACTATCCCTGCGTTCAGTCTGTGATCAGTCTGGGGTGACTGCGTGCACTGTAGGATCCCTGCGTTCAGTCTGTGATCAGTCTGGGGTGACTGCGTGCACTGCAGGATTCATAGGTGCATTCTGGCATCAGTCTGGGTGACTGCGTGCAATCTGGGATCCCTGGGTGCAGTCTGGGATCAGCCTGGGGTGACTGGGTGCACTGTAGGATCCGTGGCTGCAGTCTGGGATCAGTCTGGGGTGACTGCATGCATTCCAGGTTCCCTGGGTGCAGTCTGGGATCGGTCTTGGGTGACTGCGTGCGCTCCAGTATCCCTGGGTGCAGTCTGGGATCAGTCTGGGGTGACTGCGTGCACTGTCAGATCCCTGGGTGCAGTCTGGGATCAGTCTGGGATGACGGGGTGCACTGTAGGATCCCTGCGTTCAGTCTGTGATCAGTCTGGGGTGACTGCGTGCACTGCAGGATTCATAGGTGCATTCTGGGATCTGTCTGGGTGAATGCGTCCAATCTGGGATCCCTGGGTGCAGTCTGGGAACAGTCTGGGGTGACTGCCTGCACTGTCGGATTCATGGGTGCAGTCTGGGATCAGTCTGGGTTTACTGAGTGCACTGTAGGATCCCTGGGTGCAGTCTGGGATTAGTCTGGGGAGACTGCGTGCACTGTACGATCCCTGGGTGCAGACTGGGATCAGTCTGGGGTGACTGGGTGCATTTTTGGATCCCTGGGTGCAGTCTGGGATCAGTCTGGGGAGACTGCGTGCACACTGGGAACGCTGGGTGCAGTCTGGGATCAGTCTGGGGAGACTGCGTGCACTGTACGATCCCTGGGTGCAGTCTGGGTTCAGTCAGGAGTGACTGTGTGAACTGTAGAATTCCAGGGTGCAGTCTGGGATCAGTCTGGCGTGACCGGGTGCACTCTGGAATCCCTGGGTGCAGTCTTGGATCAGTCTGGGGTGACTGGGTGCATTTTAGGATCCCTGGGTGCAGTCTGGGATCAGTCTGAGTAGACTGCGTGCAATCTGAGATCCCTGGGTGCAGTCTGGGATCAGTCTGGGGTGACTGTGTGCTCTGTAGGATTCTTGGGTGCAGTCTGGGAACAGTCTGGGGTGACTGCCTGCACTGTCGGATTCATGGGTGCAGTCTGGGATCAGTCTGGGTTTACTGAGTGCACTGTAGGATCCCTGGGTGCAGTCTGGGATTAGTCTGGGGAGACTGCGTGCACTGTACGATCCCTGGGTGCAGACTGGGATCAGTCTGGGGAGACTGCGTGCACTGTGCGATCCCTGGGTGCAGTCTGGGATCAGTCTGGGGTGACTGGGTGCATGTAGGATTACTTTGTGCAGTCTGGGATCAGTCTGGGGTGACTGCGTGCACTGTAGGATCCATGGGTGCAGTCTCGGATTAGTCTGGGGTGACTGCCTGCATGTAGGATCCATGGGTGCAGTCTGCGATCAGTCTGCGTGACTGGGTGCACTGTCGGATCCGTGGCTGCAGTCTGTGATCAGTCTGGTGTGACTGCGTGCACTCCAGGATCCCTGGGTGCAGTCTGGAATCAGTCTGGGGTGACTGCGTGCACTGTAGGATCCATGGGTGCAGTCTGAGATCAGTCTGGGTGACTTGTTGCATTCTGGGATCACTGGGTGCAGTCTGGGATCAGTCTGGGGTGACTGGGTGCACTGTCGGATCCATGGGTGCAGTCTCGGATTAGTCTGGGGTGACTGCCTGCATGTAGGATCCATGGGTGCAGTCTGCGATCAGTCTGGGTGACTGGGTGCACTGTCGGATCCGTGGCTGCAGTCTGGGATCAGTCTGGGATGACTGCGTGCACTGTCAGATCCCTGGGTGCAGTCTGGAATCAGTCTGGGGTGACTGCGTGCACTGTAGGATCCATGGGTGCAGTCTGAGATCAGTCTGGGTGACTTGTTGCATTCTGGGATCACTGGGTGCAGTCTGGGATCAGTCTGGGGTGACTGGGTGCACTGTCGGATCCGTGGCTGCAGTCTGTGATCAGTCTGGGGTGACTGCGTGCACTCCAGGATCCCTGGGTGCAGTCTGGGATCAGTCTGGGATGACTGCGTGCACTATCAGATCCCTGGGTGCAGTCTGGGATCAGTCTGGGGTGACTGCCTGCATGTAGCTTCCCTGGGTGAAGTCTGGGATCAGTCTGGGGTGACTGCGTGCACTGTAGGATCCATGGGTGCAGTCTGCGATCAGTCTGGGTGACTTGGTGCATTCTGGGATCACTGGGTGCAGTCTGGGATCAGTCTGGGGTGACTGGGTGCACTGTCGGATCCGTGGCTGCAGTCTGTGATCAGTCTGGGGTGACTGCGTGCACTCCAGGATCCCTGGGTGCAGTCTGGGATCAGTCTGGGATGACTGCGTGCACTGTCAGATCCCTGGGTGCAGTTTGGGATCAGTCTGGGATGACTGGGTGCACTGCAGGATTCATAGGAGCAGTCTGGGAACAGTCTGGGGTGACTGCCTGCACTGTCGGATTCATGGGTGCAGTCTGGGATCAGTGTGGTGTTACTGAGTGCACTGTAGGATCCCTGGGTGCAGTCTGGGATCAGTCTGGCGAGACAGGGTGCAATCTGGTATCCATGGGTGCAGTCTGGGATTAGTCTGGGGTGACTGCCTGCATGTAGGTTCCCTGGGTGCAGTCTGGGTTCAGTCTGGGGTGACTGCGTGCACTGTTGGATCCATGGGTGCTGTCTGGGAACAGTCGGGGTAACTGGGTGCACTATGGGATCCCTGGGTGCAGTCTGGGACAGGTCAGGGTTGACTGCCTGCACTGTCGGATTCCTGGGTGCAGTCTGCGATCAGTCTGGGTTGACTGCGTGCACTGCAGGATTCATAGGTGCATTCTGGGATCAGTCTGGGGTGACTGCGTGATGTGCAGGATTCTTGGGTGCAGTCTGGGATCAGCCTGGGGTGACTGGGTGCACTGGAGGATCCGTGGCTGCAGTCTGGGATCAGTCTGGGGTGACTGCGTGCATTCCAGGTTCCCTGGGTGCAGTCTGGGATCGGTCTTGGGTGACTGCGTGCGCTCCAGTATCCCTGGGTGCAGTCTGGGATCAGTCTGGGGTGACTGCGTGCACTGTCAGATCCCTGGGTGCAGTCTGGGATCAGTCTGGGATGACGGGGTGCACTGTAGGATCCCTGCATTCAGTCTGTGATCAGTCTGGGGTGACTGCGTGCACTGCAGGATTCATAGGTGCATTCTGGGATCAGTCTGGGGTGACTGCGTGCTCTGTAGGATTCTTGGGTGCAGTCTGGGATCAGTCTGGGGTGACTGGGTTCATGTAGGATTACTGGGTGCAGTCTGGGATCAGTCTGGGTTGACTGGGTGCATGTAGGATTACTTTGTGCAGTCTGGGATCAGTCTGGGGTTACTGCGTGCACTATAGGATCCATGGGTGCAGTCTGGGATTAGTCTGGGATGACTGCCTGCATGTAGGTTCCCTGGGTGCAGTCTGGGATCAGTCTGGGGTGACTTCGTGCACTGTAGGATCCATGGGTGCAGTCTGGGACAGGTCTGGGTTGACTGCATGCACTGTAGGATTCCTGGGTGCAGTCTGCGATCAGTCTGGGCGACTTGGTGCATTCTGGGATCACTGGGTGCAGTGTGGGATCAGTCTGGGGTGACTACGTGCACTGTCAGAGCCCTGGGTGCAGTCTGGGATCAGTCTGGGGTGACTGCGTGCACTCCAGGATCCCTGGGTGCAGTCTGGGATCAGTCTGGGGTGACTGCGTGCAATGTCAGATCCCTGGGTGCAGTCTGGGATCATTCTGGGGTGACTGCGTGCACTGTAGATTTCCTGGCTGCAGTTTGGGATCAGTCTGGGATGACTGGGTGCACTGTAGGATCCCTGCGATCAGTCTGTGATCAGTCTGGGGTGACTGCGTGCACTGCAGGATTCATAGGTGCATTCTGGGATCAGTCTGGGTGACTGCGTGCAATCTGGGATCCCTGGGTGCAGTCTGGGATCAGCCTGGGGTGACTGCGTGCACAGTAGGATCCCTGGGTGCAGTCTGGGAACAGTCTGGGGTGACTGCCTGCACTGTCGGATTCATGGGTGCAGTCTGGGATCAGTCTGTGTTTACTGAGTGCACTGTAGGATCCCTGGGTGCAGTCTGGGATTCGTCTGGGGAGACTGCGTGCACTGTACGATGCCTGGGTGCAGACTGGGATCAGTCTGGGGAGACTGCGTGCACTGTGCGATCCCTGGGTGCAGTCTGGGATCAGTCTGGGGTGACTACGTGCAATGTAGAATTCCTGGGTGCAGTCTGGGATCAGTCTGGCGAGACAGGGTTCATTCTGGTATCCCTGGGTGCAGTCTGGGATCAGTCTGGGGTGACTGGGTGCATTTTCGGATTCCTGGGTGCAGTCTGGGATCTGTCTGGGGAGACTGCTTGCACACTGGGAACGCTGGGTGCAGTCCAGGATCAGTCTGGGGAGACTGCGTGCACGGTACGATCCCTGGGTGCAGTCTGGGTTCACTCAGGAGTGACTGTGAACTGTAGAATTCCAGGGTGCAGTCTGGGATCTGTCTGGCGTGACTGGGTGCACTCTGGAATCCCTGGCTGCAGTCTTGGATCCGTCTGGGGTGACTGGGTGCATTTTAGGATCCCTGGGTGCAGTCTGGGATCAGTCTGAGTAGACTGCGTGCAATCTGGGATCCCTTTGTGCAGTCTGGGATCAGTCTGGGGTGACTGCGTGCTCTGTAGGATTCTTGGGTGCAGTCTGGGATCAGTCTGGGGTGACTGCGTGCACTGTAGTATTCCTGGGTGCAGTCTGGGATCAGTCTTGGGTGGCTGGGTGCATGTAGGATTACTGGGTGCAGTCTGGGATCAGTCTGGGTTGACTGGGTGCATGTAGGATTACTTTGTGCAGTCTGGGATCAGTCTGGGGTGACTGCGTGCACTATAGGATCCATGGGTGCTGTCTGGGATTAGTCTGGGATGACTGCCTGCATGTAGATTCCCTGGGTGCAGTCTGGGATCAGTCTGGGGTGACTGCGTGCACTGTAGGATCCATGGGTGCTGTCTGTGAACAGTCGGGGTAACTGGGTGCACTGTGGGATCCCTGGGTGCAGTCTGGGACAGGTCTGGGTTGACTGCATGCACTGTAGGATTCCTGGGTGCAGACTGCGATGAGTCTGGGCGACTTGGTGCATTCTGGGATCACTGGGTGCAGTGTGGGATCAGTCTGGGGTGACTGGGTGCACTGTCGGATCCGTGGCTGCAGTCTGTGATCAGTCTGGGGTGACTGCGTGCACTCCAGGATCCCTGGGTGCAGTCTGGGATAAGTCTGGGGTGACTGAGTGCACTGCAGTAACCCTGCGTTCAGTCTGTGATCAGTCTGGGGTGACTGCGTGCACTGCAGGATTCATAGGTGCGTTCTGGGATCAGTCTGGGTGACTGCGTGCAATCTGGGATCCATGGGTGCAGTCTGGGATTAGTCTGGGATGACTGCCTGCATGTAGGTTCCCTGGGTGCAGTCTGGGATCAGTCTTGCGAGACTGGGTGTACTCTGGTATCCCTGGGTGCAGTCTGGGATCAGTCTGGGGTGACTGCATGCACTGCAGGATTCATAGGTGCATTCTGGGATCAGTCTGGGTGACTGCGTGCAAACTGGGATCCCTGGGTGCAGTCTGGGAACAGTCTGGGGTGACTGCCTGCACTGTCGGATTCATGGGTGCAGTCTGGGATCAGTCTGGGGATACTGAGTGCACTGTCGGATCCCTGGGTGCAGTCTGGGATTAGTCTGGGGAGACTGCGTGCACTGTACGATCCCTGGGTGCAGACTGGGATCAGTCTGGGGAGACTGCGTGCACTGTGCGATCCCTGGGTGCAGTCTGGGATCAGTCTGGGGTGACTGCGTGCAATGTATAATTCCTGGGTGCAGTCTGGGATCAGTCTGGCGAGACTGGCTGCACTCTGGTATCCCTGGCTGCAGTCTGGGATCAGTCTGGGGTGACTGGGTGCATTTTCGGATCCCTGGGTGCAGTCTGGGATCAGTCTGGGGAGACTGCGTGCACAATGGGAAGGCTGGGTGCAGTCTGGGATAAGTCTGGGGAGACTGCGTGCACTGTACGATCCCTGGGTGTAGTCTGGGTTCAGTCAGGAGTGACTGTGTGAACTGTAGAATTCCATGGTGAAGTCTGGGATCAGTCTGTGGTGACTGGGTGCATTTTAGGATCCCTGGGTGCAGTCTGGGGAGACTGCTTGCACTCTGGGATCAGTCTTGGTTGACTGCGTGCACTGCAGTATCCCTGGGTGCTTTCTGGGATCAGTCTGGGGTGACTGCGTGCTCTGTCGGATTCCTGGGGGCAGTCTGGGATCAGTCTGGGGTGACTGCGTGCACTGCACGATTCCTGGGTGCAGTTTGGGGTGACTGCGTGCAATGTCGGATCCCTGGGTGCAGTCTGGGATCAGCTTTTGGTGACTGGGTGCATGTAGGATTGCTGGGTGCAGTTTGGGATCAGTCTGGGGTGACTCCGTGCACTGTAGGATCCATGGGTGCAGTCTGGGATTAGTCTCGGGTGACTTCGTGCACTGTAGGATCCATGGGTGCAGTCTGGGATTAGTCTGTGGTGATTTCCTGCACTGTCGGATTCCTGGGTGTAGTCTGGGATCAGTCTGGGGTGACTGCGTGCACTGTAGATTTCCTGGGTGCTGTCTGGGAACAGTCGGGGTAACTGGGTGCACTATGGGATCCCTGGGTGCAGTCTGGGACAGGTCTGTGTTGACTGCGTGGACTGCAGGATGCCTGGGTGCAGTCTGCGATCAGTCTGGGTGACTTGGTGCATTCTGGGATTCCTGGGTGCAGCCTGTGATCAGTCTGGGGTGACTGGGTGCACTGCAGGATCCGTGGCTGCAGTCTGGGATCAGTCTGGGGTGACTGCGTGCACTGCAGAATCCCTGGGTGCCGTCTGGGATCAGTCTGGTGTGACTGCGTGCACTGTCCGATCCCTGGGTGCAGTCTGGGATCAGTCTAGGGTGACTGCGTGCACTCTGGGATCCCTGCTTTCAGTCTGTGATCAGTCTGGGGTGACTGCTTGCACTGCAGGATCCATGGGTGCATTCTGGGATCAGTCTGGGTGACTGCGTGCAATCTGGGATCCCTGGGTGCAGTCTGGGATCAGTCTGGGGTGACTGCGTGCACTGTAGTATTCCTGGGTACAGTCTGGGATCAGTCTGGCCTGACTGGGTGCACTCTGGTATCCCAGGGTGCAGTCTGGGATCAGTCTGGGTTGACTGTGTGCACTGCAGGATCCCTGGGTGCCGTCTGGGATCAGTCTGGGGTGACTGCGTGCACTCTGGGATCCCTGGTTTCAGTCTGTGATCAGTCTGAGGTGACTGCATGCACTGTCCGATCCCTGGGTGCAGTCTGGGATCAGTCTGGTGTAACTGCGTGCACTCTGGGATCCCTGCTTTCAGTCTGTGATCAGTCTGGGGTGACTGCGTGGACTGCAGGATCCATGGGTGCATTCTGGGATCAGTCTGGGTGACTGCGTGCAATCTGGGATCCCTGGGTGCAGTCTGGGATCAGTCTGGCGTGACTGCCTGCACTGTAGGATTCATGGGTGCAGTCTGGGATCAGTCTGGGGTTACTGAGTGCACTGTAGGATCCATGGGTGCAGTCTGGGATCAGTCTGGGTGACTGCGTGCAATCTGGGATCCCTGGGTGCAGTCTGGGATCAGTCTGGCGTGACTGCCTGCACTGTAGGATTCATGGGTGCAGTCTGGGATCAGTCTGGGGTTACTGAGTGCACTGTAGGATCCATGGGTGCAGTCTGGGATCAGTCTGGGGAGACTGCGTGCACTGTACGATCCCTGGGTGCAGACTGGAATCAGTCTGGGGAGACTGCGTGCAATTTGCGATCCCTGGGTGCAGTCTGGGATCAGTCTGGGGTGACTGCGTGCACTGTAGAATTCCTGGGTGCAGTCTGGGATCAGTCTGGCCTGACTGGGTGCACTCTGGTATCCCAGGGTGCAGTCTGGGGTGACTGGGTGCATTTTAGGATCCCTGGGTGCAGTCTGGGATCAGTCTGGGTAGACTGGGTGCACTCTGGGTTCCCTGGGTGCAGTCTGGTATCAGTCTGGGTTGACTGCGTGCACTGCAGGATCCCTGGGTGCTTTCTGGGATCAGTCTTGGGTGACTGCATGCTCTGTAGGATACCTGGGTGCAGTCTGGGATTTGTCTGGGGTTATTACCTGCACTGTAGGATTCCTGGGTGTAGTCTGGGATCAGTCTTGGGTGACTGCGTGCACTGCTGATTTCCTGGCTGCAGTTTGGGATCAGTCTGGGATGACTTGGTGCATTCTGGGATCCCTGGGTTCAGTCTGTGACCAGTCTGGGGTGACTGCGTGCACTGCAGGATCCATGGGTGCATTCTGGGATCGGTCTGGGGTGACTGCCTGCACTGTAGTATTCATGGGTGCAGTCTGGGATCAGTCTGGGGTTACTGAGTGCACTGTAGGATCACTGGGTGCAGTCTGGGATCAGTCTGGGGTGACTGTGTGCACTGTAGGATTGCTGGGTGCAGTCTGGGATCAGTCTGCGGTGAATGGGTGCACTGCAGGATCCCTGTCTGCAGTCTGGGATCAGTCTGGGGTGATTGCGTGCACTGCAGGATACCTGGGTGCAGTCTGGGATCAGTCTGGCGTGACTGCGTGCACTGTAGGATCCCTGGGTGCAGTCTGGGATCATTCTGGGGTAACTGCCTGCACTGTAGGATTCCTGGGTGCAGTCTGGGATCGGTGTGGGGTGACTGCGTGCACTGTGGGATTCCTGTGTGCAGTCTGGGATCAGTCTGGGGTGACTGGGTGCACTGTCGTATCCATGGGTGCAGTCTGGGATTCGTCTTGGGTGACTGCGTGCACTATAGATTTCCTGGTTGCAGTCTGGGTGCAGTCGGGGTGACTGGTTGCACTCTGGGATCCCTGGGTGCAGTCTGGGACAGGTCAGGGGTGACTGCGTGCACTGTGGGATCCCCGGGTGCAGTCTGAGTTCAGTCTCGTTTGACTGCGTGCACTGTAGGATTCCTGGGTGCAGTCTGCGTTCAGTCTGGGGTGACTGGGTCCAATCTGGGATCCTTGAGTGCAGTTTGTGATCAGTCTGGGGTGACTGTGTGCACTGCAGCATCCATGGGTGCAGTCTGGGATCAGTCTGGGGTGACTGCGTGCACTGTTGGATCCCTGGGTGCAGTCTGGGATCAGTCTGGGGTGACTGCGTGCACCGTAGATTTCCTGGCTGCAGTCTGGGATCATTCTCGGATGACTGGGTGCACTCTGGGATCCGTGGGTGCAGTCTGGGATCAGTCTGGTGCAACTGTGTGCACTGTAGGATCCATGTGTGCAGTCTGGGATCAGTCTTGGGAGACTGCATGCACTGTACGATCCCTGGGTGCAGTCTGGGTTCAGTTAAGAGTGACTGTGTGAACTGTAGAATTCCAGGTTGCAGTCTGGGATCAGTCTGGCGTGACTGGGTGCATTTTAGGATCCCTGGGTGCAGTCTTGGATCAGTCTGGGTAGACTGCGTGCACTCTGGGATCCCTGGGTGCAGTCTGGGATCAGTCTGGGGTGACTGGGTGCACTGTAGGATCCGTGGCTGCAGTCTGGGATCAGTCTGGGGTGACTGCGTGCACTGCAGGATCCACGGGTGCAGTCTGCGAACAGTCTGGGGTGACTGCGTGCTCTGTCCGATCCCAGGGTGCAGTCTGGGATCAGTCTGTGGTGACTTCGTGCAATCCAGGATCCCTGGGTGCAGTCTGAGATCAGTCTGGGGTGACTGCGTGCACTGTCCGATCCCTGGGTGCAGACTGGGATCAGTCTGGGGAGACTGCGTGCACTGTTGAATTCCTGGGTGCAGTCTGGGAACAGTCTGGCGAAACTGGATGCACTCTGGTATGCCTGGGTGCAGTCTGGGATAAGTCTGGGGTGACTGGGTGCATTTTCAGATCCCTGGTTGCAGTCTGGGATCAGTCCAGGTAGACTGCGTGCAAACTGGCAACCCTGGGTGCAGTCTGGGATCAGTCTGGGGTGACTGCGTGCACTGCCGGTTTCCTGGGTGCAGTCTGGGATCAGTCTGGGGTGACTGAGTGCACTGTACGATCCCTGGGTGCAGACTGGGATCAGTCTGGGGAGACTGTGTGCACTGTGCGATCCCTGGGTGCAGTCTGGGATCAGTCTGGGGTTACTGCCTGCACTGTAGGATTAATGGGTGCAGTCTGGGATCAGTCTGGGGTTACTGAGTGCACTGTCGGACCCCTGGGTGCAGTCTGGGATCAGTCTGGGGAGACTGCATGCAATGTTCGATCCCTGGGTGCAGTCTGGGTTCAGTCAGGAGTGACTGCGTGAACTGTAGAATTCCAGGGTGCAGTCTGGGATCAGTCTGGCGTGACTGGGTGCACTCTGGGATCCCTGGGTGCAGTCTTGGATCAGTCTGGGGTGACTGGGTGCATTTTAGGATCCCTGGGTGCAGTCTGGGATCAGTCTGGTTAGACTGCGTGCACTCTGGGATACCTGGGTGCAGTCTGGGATCAGTCTGGGTTGACTGCGTGCACTGCAGGATCCCTGGGTGCAGTCTGAGATCATTCTGGGGTGACTGCGTGCTCTGTAGGATCCCTGGGTGCAGTCTGGCATCATTCTGGGGTGACTGCGTGCTCTGTATGATCCCTGGGTGCAGTCTGGGATCTGTCTGGGTGGACTGCATGCACTCTGGGATCACTGGGTGCAGTCTGGGATCAGTCTGGCGAGACTTGGTGCACTCTGGGATCCCTGGGTGCAGTCTGGGATCAGTCTGGGGTGACTGCGTGCACTCCAGGATCCCTGGGTGCAGTCTGTGATCAGTCTGCGATGACTGCGTGCACTGTCCGATCCCAGGGTGCAGTCTGGGATCAGTCTGGGGTGACTGCGTGCACTCTGGAATCCCTGGGTTCAGTCTGCGATCAGTCTGGGTGACTGCGTGCAATCTGTGATCCCTGGGTGCAGTCTGGGATCAGTCTGGGGTGACTGCGTGCACTCTGGGATCCCTGGGTTCAGTCTGTGATCAGTCTGGGGTGACTGCGTGCACAGTAGGATCCCTGGGTGCAGTCTGGGATCAGTCTGGGGTGACTGCCTGCAATGTAGGATTCATGGGTGCAGTCTGGGATCAGTCTGGGGTTACTGATTGCACTGTAGGATCCCTGGGTGCAGTCTGGGATCAGTCTGGGGAGACTGCGTGCACTGTACGATCCCTGGGTGCAGACTGGGATCAGTCTGGGGAGACTGCGTGGAATGTGCGATCCCTGGGTGCAGACTGGGATCAGTCTGGGGTGACTGCGTTCACTGTAGAATTCCTGGGTGCAGTCTGGGATTAGTCTGGCGAGACTGGGTGCACTCTGGGATCCCGGGGTGCAGTCTGGGATCAGTCTGGGGTGACTCCGTGCAGTGCAGGATCCCTGGGTGCAGTCTGGGATCAGTCTGGGGTGACAGCGTGCACTGCAGGTTTCCTGGGCGCAGTCTGGGATCAGTGTGGGTTGATTGCGTGCACTGTCGGGTTCCTGGGTGCCGTCTGGGATCAGTCTGGGATGACTGGGTGCATGTAGGATTACTGGGTGCAGTCTGGGATCAGTCTGTGGTGACTGCGTGCACAGTAGGATCCCTGGGTGCAGTCTGGGATCAGTCTTGGGTGACTGCCTTCAATGTATTATTCATGGGTGCAGTCTGGGATCAGTCTGGGGTGACTGCTTGCAGTGCAGGATCCCTGGGTGCAGTCTGTGATCAGTCTGGGGTTACTGCGTGCTCTGTAGGATTCCTGGGTTCAGTCTGGGATCAGTCTGGGGTGACTGCGTGCACTGCAGTTTACCTGGGTGCAGTCTGGGATCAGTGTGGGGTGATTGCGTGCACTGTCGGTTTCCTGGGTGCCGTCTGGGATCAGTCTGGGGTGACTGCGTGCACTGTAGGATCCATGGGTGCAGTCTGGGATTAGTCTGGGATTATTGCCTGCAATGTAGGATTCCTGGGTGTTGTCTGGGATCAGTCTGGGGTGATTGGGTGCACTGTAGGATCCGTGGCTGCAGTCTGGGATCAGTCTGGGATGACTGCGTGCACTGTAGGGTCCCTGGGTGCAGTCTGGGATCAGTCTGGGTTGACTGCGTGCACTGTAGGATCCCTGGGTGCAGTCTGGGATCAGTCTGGGATGACTGCGTGCACTGTAGAATCCCTGGGTGCAGTCTGGGATCAGTCTGGGGTGACTGCGTGCAAAGTAGGATTCCTGGGAGCAGTCTGGGATCAGTCTGGGGTGACTGAGTGCACTGTAGGATCCCTGGGTGCAGTCTGGGATCAGTCTGGGATGACTGCATGCACTGTAGGATTCCTGGGTGCAGTCTGGGATCAGTCTGGGGTGACTGCGTGCACTGCAGGATCACTGGGTGCAGTCTGGAATCAGTCTGGGGTGACTGCGTGCACTGTAGCATCCATGGGTGCAGTCTGGGGAAAGACTGGGGTTACTGCGTGCACTGTAGGATCCTTGGGTGCAGTCTGGGAGCAGTCTGGTGTGACTGCGTGCAGTGTAGCATCCCTGGGTGCAGTCTGGGATCAGTCTGGGGTGACTGCGTGCACTTACGTTCCCTGGGTGCAGTCTGGGATCAGTCTGGGGTGACTGCGTGCATTGCAGGATTCCTGGGTGCAGTCTGGGGTGACTGCGTGCACTGTAGGATCACTGGGTGCAGTCTGGGATCAGTCTGGGGTGACTACGTGCACTGTAGGCTCCCTCAGTTCAGTCTGGGCTCAGTCTCGGGTTACTGCGTGCACTGTAGGATTCATGGTTGCAGTCTGCGATCAGTCTGGGTGACTTGGTGCAGTCTGGGATCTCTGGGTGCAGTCTGGGATCAGTCTGGGGTGACTTGGTGCACTGTTGGATCCGTGGCTGCAGTCTGGGATCAGTCTGGGGTGACTGCGTGCACTCCAGGATCCCTGGGTGCAGTCTGTGATCAGTCTGCGGTGACTGCGTGCACTGTCCGATCCCAGGGTGCAGTCTGGGATCAGTCTGGGGTGACTGCGTGCACTGTAGATTTCCTGACTGCAGTTTGGGATCAGTCTGGGATGACTTGGTGCACTCTGGAATCCCTGGGTTCAGTCTGCGATCAGTCTGGGTGACTGCGTGCAATCTGGGATCCCTGGGTGCAGTCTGTGATCAGTCTGGGGTGACTGCGTGCACAGTAGGATCCCTGGGTGCAGTCTCGGATCAGTCTGGGGTGACTGCCTGCAATGTAGGATTCATGGGTGCAGTCTGGGATCAGTCTGGGGTTACTGATTGCACTGTAGCATCCCTGGGTGCAGTCTGGGATCAGTCTGGGGAGACTGCATGCACTGTACGATCCCTGGGTGCAGACTGGGATCAGTCTGGGGAGACTGCGTGGAATGTGCGATCCCTAGGTGCAGTCTGGGATCAGTCTGGGGTGACTGTGTTCACTGTAGAATTCCTGGGTGCAGTCTGGGATTAGTCTGGCGAGACTGGGTGCACTCTGGGATCCCGGGGTGCAGTCTGGGATCAGTCTGGGGTGACTCCGTGCAGTGCAGGATCCCTGGGTGCAGTCTGGGATCAGTCTGGGGTGACTGCGTGCACTGCAGGTTTCCTGGGCGCAGTCTGGGATCAGTGTGGGTTGATTGCGTGCACTGTCGGGTTCCTGGGTGCCGTCTGGGATCAGTCTGGGATGACTGGGTGCATGTAGGATTACTGGGTGCAGTCTGGGATCAGTCTGTGGTGACTGCGTGCACAGTAGGATCCCTGGGTGCAGTCTGGGATCAGTCTTGGGTGACTGCCTTCAATGTATTATTCATGGGTGCAGTCTGGGATCAGTCTGGGGTGACTGCGTGCAGTGCAGGATCCCTGGGTGCAGTCTGTGATCAGTCTGGGGTTACTGCGTGCTCTGTAGGATTCCTGGGTTCAGTCTGGGATCAGTCTGGGGTGACTGCGTGCACTGCAGTTTACCTGGGTGCAGTCTGGGATCAGTGTGGGGTGATTGCGTGCACTGTCGGTTTCCTGGGTGCCGTCTGGGATCAGTCTGGGGTGACTGCGTGCACTGTAGGATCCATGGGTGCAGTCTGGGATTAGTCTGGGATTATTGCCTGCAATGTAGGATTCCTGGGTGTTGTCTGGGATCAGTCTGGGGTGATTGGGTGCATTGTAGGATCCGTGGCTGCAGTCTGGGATCAGTCTGGGATGACTGCGTGCACTGTAGGGTCCCTGGGTGCAGTCTGGGATCAGTCTGGGTTGACTGCGTGCACTGTAGGATCCCTGGGTGCAGTCTGGGATCAGTCTGGGATGACTGCGTGCACTGTAGATTTCCTGGTTGCAGTTTGGGATCAGTCTGGGATGACTGGGTGCACTGTACTATCCCTGCGTTCAGTCTGTGATCAGTCTGGGGTGACTGCGTGCACTGTAGGATCCCTGCGTTCAGTCTGTGATCAGTCTGGGGTGACTGCGTGCACTGCAGGATTCATAGGTGCATTCTGGCATCAGTCTGGGTGACTGCGTGCAATCTGGGATCCCTGGGTGCAGTCTGGGATCAGCCTGGGGTGACTGGGTGCACTGTAGGATCCGTGGCTGCAGTCTGGGATCAGTCTGGGGTGACTGCATGCATTCCAGGTTCCCTGGGTGCAGTCTGGGATCGGTCTTGGGTGACTGCGTGCGCTCCAGTATCCCTGGGTGCAGTCTGGGATCAGTCTGGGGTGACTGCGTGCACTGTCAGATCCCTGGGTGCAGTCTGGGATCAGTCTGGGATGACGGGGTGCACTGTAGGATCCCTGCGTTCAGTCTGTGATCAGTCTGGGGTGACTGCGTGCACTGCAGGATTCATAGGTGCATTCTGGGATCTGTCTGGGTGAATGCGTCCAATCTGGGATCCCTGGGTGCAGTCTGGGAACAGTCTGGGGTGACTGCCTGCACTGTCGGATTCATGGGTGCAGTCTGGGATCAGTCTGGGTTTACTGAGTGCACTGTAGGATCCCTGGGTGCAGTCTGGGATTAGTCTGGGGAGACTGCGTGCACTGTACGATCCCTGGGTGCAGACTGGGATCAGTCTGGGGTGACTGGGTGCATTTTTGGATCCCTGGGTGCAGTCTGGGATCAGTCTGGGGAGACTGCGTGCACACTGGGAACGCTGGGTGCAGTCTGGGATCAGTCTGGGGAGACTGCGTGCACTGTACGATCCCTGGGTGCAGTCTGGGTTCAGTCAGGAGTGACTGTGTGAACTGTAGAATTCCAGGGTGCAGTCTGGGATCAGTCTGGCGTGACCGGGTGCACTCTGGAATCCCTGGGTGCAGTCTTGGATCAGTCTGGGGTGACTGGGTGCATTTTAGGATCCCTGGGTGCAGTCTGGGATCAGTCTGAGTAGACTGCGTGCAATCTGAGAATCCTGGGTGCAGTCTGGGATCAGTCTGGGGTGACTGTGTGCTCTGTAGGATTCTTGGGTGCAGTCTGGGAACAGTCTGGGGTGACTGCCTGCACTGTCGGATTCATGGGTGCAGTCTGGGATCAGTCTGGGTTTACTGAGTGCACTGTAGGATCCCTGGGTGCAGTCTGGGATTAGTCTGGGGAGACTGCGTGCACTGTACGATCCCTGGGTGCAGACTGGGATCAGTCTGGGGAGACTGCGTGCACTGTGCGATCCCTGGGTGCAGTCTGGGATCAGTCTGGGGTGACTGGGTGCATGTAGGATTACTTTGTGCAGTCTGGGATCAGTCTGGGGTGACTGCGTGCACTGTAGGATCCATGGGTGCAGTCTCGGATTAGTCTGGGGTGACTGCCTGCATGTAGGATCCATGGGTGCAGTCTGCGATCAGTCTGCGTGACTGGGTGCACTGTCGGATCCGTGGCTGCAGTCTGTGATCAGTCTGGTGTGACTGCGTGCACTCCAGGATCCCTGGGTGCAGTCTGGAATCAGTCTGGGGTGACTGCGTGCACTGTAGGATCCATGGGTGCAGTCTGAGATCAGTCTGGGTGACTTGTTGCATTCTGGGATCACTGGGTGCAGTCTGGGATCAGTCTGGGGTGACTGGGTGCACTGTCGGATCCGTGGCTGCAGTCTGTGATCAGTCTGGGGTGACTGCGTGCACTCCAGGATCCCTGGGTGCAGTCTGGGATCAGTCTGGGATGACTGCGTGCACTGTAGGATCCATGGGTGCAGTCTCGGATTAGTCTGGGGTGACTGCCTGCATGTAGGATCCATGGGTGCAGTCTGCGATCAGTCTGGGTGACTGGGTGCACTGTCGGATCCGTGGCTGCAGTCTGGGATCAGTCTGGGATGACTGCGTGCACTGTCAGATCCCTGGGTGCAGTCTGGAATCAGTCTGGGGTGACTGCGTGCACTGTAGGATCCATGGGTGCAGTCTGAGATCAGTCTGGGTGACTTGTTGCATTCTGGGATCACTGGGTGCAGTCTGGGATCAGTCTGGGGTGACTGGGTGCACTGTCGGATCCGTGGCTGCAGTCTGTGATCAGTCTGGGGTGACTGCGTGCACTCCAGGATCCCTGGGTGCAGTCTGGGATCAGTCTGGGATGACTGCGTGCACTATCAGATCCCTGGGTGCAGTCTGGGATCAGTCTGGGGTGACTGCCTGCATGTAGCTTCCCTGGGTGAAGTCTGGGATCAGTCTGGGGTGACTGCGTGCACTGTAGGATCCATGGGTGCAGTCTGCGATCAGTCTGGGTGACTTGGTGCATTCTGGGATCACTGGGTGCAGTCTGGGATCAGTCTGGGGTGACTGGGTGCACTGTCGGATCCGTGGCTGCAGTCTGTGATCAGTCTGGGGTGACTGCGTGCACTCCAGGATCCCTGGGTGCAGTCTGGGATCAGTCTGGGATGACTGCGTGCACTGTCAGATCCCTGGGTGCAGTTTGGGATCAGTCTGGGATGACTGGGTGCACTGCAGGATTCATAGGAGCAGTCTGGGAACAGTCTGGGGTGACTGCCTGCACTGTCGGATTCATGGGTGCAGTCTGGGATCAGTGTGGTGTTACTGAGTGCACTGTAGGATCCCTGGGTGCAGTCTGGGATCAGTCTGGCGAGACAGGGTGCAATCTGGTATCCATGGGTGCAGTCTGGGATTAGTCTGGGGTGACTGCCTGCATGTAGGTTCCCTGGGTGCAGTCTGGGTTCAGTCTGGGGTGACTGCGTGCACTGTTGGATCCATGGGTGCTGTCTGGGAACAGTCGGGGTAACTGGGTGCACTATGGGATCCCTGGGTGCAGTCTGGGACAGGTCAGGGTTGACTGCCTGCACTGTCGGATTCCTGGGTGCAGTCTGCGATCAGTCTGGGTTGACTGCGTGCACTGCAGGATTCATAGGTGCATTCTGGGATCAGTCTGGGGTGACTGCGTGATGTGTAGGATTCTTGGGTGCAGTCTGGGATCAGCCTGGGGTGACTGGGTGCACTGGAGGATCCGTGGCTGCAGTCTGGGATCAGTCTGGGGTGACTGCGTGCATTCCAGGTTCCCTGGGTGCAGTCTGGGATCGGTCTTGGGTGACTGCGTGCGCTCCAGTATCCCTGGGTGCAGTCTGGGATCAGTCTGGGGTGACTGCGTGCACTGTCAGATCCCTGGGTGCAGTCTGGGATCAGTCTGGGATGACGGGGTGCACTGTAGGATCCCTGCATTCAGTCTGTGATCAGTCTGGGGTGACTGCGTGCACTGCAGGATTCATAGGTGCATTCTGGGATCAGTCTGGGGTGACTGCGTGCTCTGTAGGATTCTTGGGTGCAGTCTGGGATCAGTCTGGGGTGACTGGGTTCATGTAGGATTACTGGGTGCAGTCTGGGATCAGTCTGGGTTGACTGGGTGCATGTAGGATTACTTTGTGCAGTCTGGGATCAGTCTGGGGTTACTGCGTGCACTATAGGATCCATGGGTGCAGTCTGGGATTAGTCTGGGATGACTGCCTGCATGTAGGTTCCCTGGGTGCAGTCTGGGATCAGTCTGGGGTGACTTCGTGCACTGTAGGATCCATGGGTGCCGTCTGGGACAGGTCTGGGTTGACTGCATGCACTGTAGGATTCCTGGGTGCAGTCTGCGATCAGTCTGGGCGACTTGGTGCATTCTGGGATCACTGGGTGCAGTGTGGGATCAGTCTGGGGTGACTACGTGCACTGTCAGAGCCCTGGGTGCAGTCTGGGATCAGTCTGGGGTGACTGCGTGCACTCCAGGATCCCTGGGTGCAGTCTGGGATCAGTCTGGGATGACTGCGTGCAATGTCAGATCCCTGGGTGCAGTCTGGGATCATTCTGGGGTGACTGCGTGCACTGTAGATTTCCTGGCTGCAGTTTGGGATCAGTCTGGGATGACTGGGTGCACTGTAGGATCCCTGCGATCAGTCTGTGATCAGTCTGGGGTGACTGCGTGCACTGCAGGATTCATAGGTGCATTCTGGGATCAGTCTGGGTGACTGCGTGCAATCTGGGATCCCTGGGTGCAGTCTGGGATCAGCCTGGGGTGACTGCGTGCACAGTAGGATCCCTGGGTGCAGTCTGGGAACAGTCTGGGGTGACTGCCTGCACTGTCGGATTCATGGGTGCAGTCTGGGATCAGTCTGTGTTTACTGAGTGCACTGTAGGATCCCTGGGTGCAGTCTGGGATTCGTCTGGGGAGACTGCGTGCACTGTACGATGCCTGGGTGCAGACTGGGATCAGTCTGGGGAGACTGCGTGCACTGTGCGATCCCTGGGTGCAGTCTGGGATCAGTCTGGGGTGACTACGTGCAATGTAGAATTCCTGGGTGCAGTCTGGGATCAGTCTGGCGAGACAGGGTTCATTCTGGTATCCCTGGGTGCAGTCTGGGATCAGTCTGGGGTGACTGGGTGCATTTTCGGATTCCTGGGTGCAGTCTGGGATCTGTCTGGGGAGACTGCTTGCACACTGGGAACGCTGGGTGCAGTCCAGGATCAGTCTGGGGAGACTGCGTGCACGGTACGATCCCTGGGTGCAGTCTGGGTTCACTCAGGAGTGACTGTGAACTGTAGAATTCCAGGGTGCAGTCTGGGATCTGTCTGGCGTGACTGGGTGCACTCTGGAATCCCTGGCTGCAGTCTTGGATCCGTCTGGGGTGACTGGGTGCATTTTAGGATCCCTGGGTGCAGTCTGGGATCAGTCTGAGTAGACTGCGTGCAATCTGGGATCCCTTTGTGCAGTCTGGGATCAGTCTGGGGTGACTGCGTGCTCTGTAGGATTCTTGGGTGCAGTCTGGGATCAGTCTGGGGTGACTGCGTGCACTGTAGTATTCCTGGGTGCAGTCTGGGATCAGTCTTGGGTGGCTGGGTGCATGTAGGATTACTGGGTGCAGTCTGGGATCAGTCTGGGTTGACTGGGTGCATGTAGGATTACTTTGTGCAGTCTGGGATCAGTCTGGGGTGACTGCGTGCACTATAGGATCCATGGGTGCTGTCTGGGATTAGTCTGGGATGACTGCCTGCATGTAGATTCCCTGGGTGCAGTCTGGGATCAGTCTGGGGTGACTGCGTGCACTGTAGGATCCATGGGTGCTGTCTGTGAACAGTCGGGGTAACTGGGTGCACTGTGGGATCCCTGGGTGCAGTCTGGGACAGGTCTGGGTTGACTGCATGCACTGTAGGATTCCTGGGTGCAGACTGCGATGAGTCTGGGCGACTTGGTGCATTCTGGGATCACTGGGTGCAGTGTGGGATCAGTCTGGGGTGACTGGGTGCACTGTCGGATCCGTGGCTGCAGTCTGTGATCAGTCTGGGGTGACTGCGTGCACTCCAGGATCCCTGGGTGCAGTCTGGGATAAGTCTGGGGTGACTGAGTGCACTGCAGTAACCCTGCGTTCAGTCTGTGATCAGTCTGGGGTGACTGCGTGCACTGCAGGATTCATAGGTGCGTTCTGGGATCAGTCTGGGTGACTGCGTGCAATCTGGGATCCATGGGTGCAGTCTGGGATTAGTCTGGGATGACTGCCTGCATGTAGGTTCCCTGGGTGCAGTCTGGGATCAGTCTTGCGAGACTGGGTGTACTCTGGTATCCCTGGGTGCAGTCTGGGATCAGTCTGGGGTGACTGCATGCACTGCAGGATTCATAGGTGCATTCTGGGATCAGTCTGGGTGACTGCGTGCAAACTGGGATCCCTGGGTGCAGTCTGGGAACAGTCTGGGGTGACTGCCTGCACTGTCGGATTCATGGGTGCAGTCTGGGATCAGTCTGGGGATACTGAGTGCACTGTCGGATCCCTGGGTGCAGTCTGGGATTAGTCTGGGGAGACTGCGTGCACTGTACGATCCCTGGGTGCAGACTGGGATCAGTCTGGGGAGACTGCGTGCACTGTGCGATCCCTGGGTGCAGTCTGGGATCAGTCTGGGGTGACTGCGTGCAATGTATAATTCCTGGGTGCAGTCTGGGATCAGTCTGGCGAGACTGGCTGCACTCTGGTATCCCTGGCTGCAGTCTGGGATCAGTCTGGGGTGACTGGGTGCATTTTCGGATCCCTGGGTGCAGTCTGGGATCAGTCTGGGGAGACTGCGTGCACAATGGGAAGGCTGGGTGCAGTCTGGGATAAGTCTGGGGAGACTGCGTGCACTGTACGATCCCTGGGTGTAGTCTGGGTTCAGTCAGGAGTGACTGTGTGAACTGTAGAATTCCATGGTGAAGTCTGGGATCAGTCTGTGGTGACTGGGTGCATTTTAGGATCCCTGGGTGCAGTCTGGGGAGACTGCTTGCACTCTGGGATCAGTCTTGGTTGACTGCGTGCACTGCAGTATCCCTGGGTGCTTTCTGGGATCAGTCTGGAGTGACTGCGTGCTCTGTCGGATTCCTGGGGGCAGTCTGGGATCAGTCTGGGGTGACTGCGTGCACTGCACGATTCCTGGGTGCAGTTTGGGGTGACTGCGTGCAATGTCGGATCCCTGGGTGCAGTCTGGGATCAGCTTTTGGTGACTGGGTGCATGTAGGATTGCTGGGTGCAGTTTGGGATCAGTCTGGGGTGACTCCGTGCACTGTAGGATCCATGGGTGCAGTCTGGGATTAGTCTCGGGTGACTTCGTGCACTGTAGGATCCATGGGTGCAGTCTGGGATTAGTCTGTGGTGATTTCCTGCACTGTCGGATTCCTGGGTGTAGTCTGGGATCAGTCTGGGGTGACTGCGTGCACTGTAGATTTCCTGGGTGCTGTCTGGGAACAGTCGGGGTAACTGGGTGCACTATGGGATCCCTGGGTGCAGTCTGGGACAGGTCTGTGTTGACTGCGTGGACTGCAGGATGCCTGGGTGCAGTCTGCGATCAGTCTGGGTGACTTGGTGCATTCTGGGATTCCTGGGTGCAGCCTGTGATCAGTCTGGGGTGACTGGGTGCACTGCAGGATCCGTGGCTGCAGTCTGGGATCAGTCTGGGGTGACTGCGTGCACTGCAGAATCCCTGGGTGCCGTCTGGGATCAGTCTGGTGTGACTGCGTGCACTGTCCGATCCCTGGGTGCAGTCTGGGATCAGTCTAGGGTGACTGCGTGCACTCTGGGATCCCTGCTTTCAGTCTGTGATCAGTCTGGGGTGACTGCTTGCACTGCAGGATCCATGGGTGCATTCTGGGATCAGTCTGGGTGACTGCGTGCAATCTGGGATCCCTGGGTGCAGTCTGGGATCAGTCTGGGGTGACTGCGTGCACTGTAGTATTCCTGGGTACAGTCTGGGATCAGTCTGGCCTGACTGGGTGCACTCTGGTATCCCAGGGTGCAGTCTGGGATCAGTCTGGGTTGACTGTGTGCACTGCAGGATCCCTGGGTGCCGTCTGGGATCAGTCTGGGGTGACTGCGTGCACTCTGGGATCCCTGGTTTCAGTCTGTGATCAGTCTGAGGTGACTGCATGCACTGTCCGATCCCTGGGTGCAGTCTGGGATCAGTCTGGTGTAACTGCGTGCACTCTGGGATCCCTGCTTTCAGTCTGTGATCAGTCTGGGGTGACTGCGTGGACTGCAGGATCCATGGGTGCATTCTGGGATCAGTCTGGGTGACTGCGTGCAATCTGGGATCCCTGGGTGCAGTCTGGGATCAGTCTGGCGTGACTGCCTGCACTGTAGGATTCATGGGTGCAGTCTGGGATCAGTCTGGGGTTACTGAGTGCACTGTAGGATCCATGGGTGCAGTCTGGGATCAGTCTGGGTGACTGCGTGCAATCTGGGATCCCTGGGTGCAGTCTGGGATCAGTCTGGCGTGACTGCCTGCACTGTAGGATTCATGGGTGCAGTCTGGGATCAGTCTGGGGTTACTGAGTGCACTGTAGGATCCATGGGTGCAGTCTGGGATCAGTCTGGGGAGACTGCGTGCACTGTACGATCCCTGGGTGCAGACTGGAATCAGTCTGGGGAGACTGCGTGCAATGTGCGATCCCTGGGTGCAGTCTGGGATCAGTCTGGGGTGACTGCGTGCACTGTAGAATTCCTGGGTGCAGTCTGGGATCAGTCTGGCCTGACTGGGTGCACTCTGGTATCCCAGGGTGCAGTCTGGGGTGACTGGGTGCATTTTAGGATCCCTGGGTGCAGTCTGGGATCAGTCTGGGTAGACTGGGTGCACTCTGGGTTCCCTGGGTGCAGTCTGGTATCAGTCTGGGTTGACTGCGTGCACTGCAGGATCCCTGGGTGCTTTCTGGGATCAGTCTTGGGTGACTGCATGCTCTGTAGGATACCTGGGTGCAGTCTGGGATTTGTCTGGGGTTATTACCTGCACTGTAGGATTCCTGGGTGTAGTCTGGGATCAGTCTTGGGTGACTGCGTGCACTGCTGATTTCCTGGCTGCAGTTTGGGATCAGTCTGGGATGACTTGGTGCATTCTGGGATCCCTGGGTTCAGTCTGTGACCAGTCTGGGGTGACTGCGTGCACTGCAGGATCCATGGGTGCATTCTGGGATCGGTCTGGGGTGACTGCCTGCACTGTAGTATTCATGGGTGCAGTCTGGGATCAGTCTGGGGTTACTGAGTGCACTGTAGGATCACTGGGTGCAGTCTGGGATCAGTCTGGGGTGACTGTGTGCACTGTAGGATTGCTGGGTGCAGTCTGGGATCAGTCTGCGGTGAATGGGTGCACTGCAGGATCCCTGTCTGCAGTCTGGGATCAGTCTGGGGTGATTGCGTGCACTGCAGGATACCTGGGTGCAGTCTGGGATCAGTCTGGCGTGACTGCGTGCACTGTAGGATCCCTGGGTGCAGTCTGGGATCATTCTGGGGTAACTGCCTGCACTGTAGGATTCCTGGGTGCAGTCTGGGATCGGTGTGGGGTGACTGCGTGCACTGTGGGATTCCTGTGTGCAGTCTGGGATCAGTCTGGGGTGACTGGGTGCACTGTCGTATCCATGGGTGCAGTCTGGGATTCGTCTTGGGTGACTGCGTGCACTATAGATTTCCTGGTTGCAGTCTGGGTGCAGTCGGGGTGACTGGTTGCACTCTGGGATCCCTGGGTGCAGTCTGGGACAGGTCAGGGGTGACTGCGTGCACTGTGGGATCCCCGGGTGCAGTCTGAGTTCAGTCTCGTTTGACTGCGTGCACTGTAGGATTCCTGGGTGCAGTCTGCGTTCAGTCTGGGGTGACTGGGTCCAATCTGGGATCCTTGAGTGCAGTTTGTGATCAGTCTGGGGTGACTGTGTGCACTGCAGCATCCATGGGTGCAGTCTGGGATCAGTCTGGGGTGACTGCGTGCACTGTTGGATCCCTGGGTGCAGTCTGGGATCAGTCTGGGGTGACTGCGTGCACCGTAGATTTCCTGGCTGCAGTCTGGGATCATTCTCGGATGACTGGGTGCACTCTGGGATCCGTGGGTGCAGTCTGGGATCAGTCTGGTGCAACTGTGTGCACTGTAGGATCCATGTGTGCAGTCTGGGATCAGTCTTGGGAGACTGCATGCACTGTACGATCCCTGGGTGCAGTCTGGGTTCAGTTAAGAGTGACTGTGTGAACTGTAGAATTCCAGGTTGCAGTCTGGGATCAGTCTGGCGTGACTGGGTGCATTTTAGGATCCCTGGGTGCAGTCTTGGATCAGTCTGGGTAGACTGCGTGCACTCTGGGATCCCTGGGTGCAGTCTGGGATCAGTCTGGGGTGACTGGGTGCACTGTAGGATCCGTGGCTGCAGTCTGGGATCAGTCTGGGGTGACTGCGTGCACTGCAGGATCCACGGGTGCAGTCTGCGAACAGTCTGGGGTGACTGCGTGCTCTGTCCGATCCCAGGGTGCAGTCTGGGATCAGTCTGTGGTGACTTCGTGCACTCCAGGATCCCTGGGTGCAGTCTGAGATCAGTCTGGTGTGACTGCGTGCACTGTCCGATCCCTGGGTGCAGACTGGGATCAGTCTGGGGAGACTGCGTGCACTGTTGAATTCCTGGGTGCAGTCTGGGAACAGTCTGGCGAAACTGGGTGCACTCTGGTATGCCTGGGTGCAGTCTGGGATAAGTCTGGGGTGACTGGGTGCATTTTCAGATCCCTGGTTGCAGTCTGGGATCAGTCCAGGTAGACTGCGTGCAAACTGGCAACCCTGGGTGCAGTCTGGGATCAGTCTGGGGTGACTGCGTGCACTGCCGGTTTCCTGGGTGCAGTCTGGGATCAGTCTGGGGTGACTGAGTGCACTGTACGATCCCTGGGTGCAGACTGGGATCAGTCTGGGGAGACTGTGTGCACTGTGCGATCCCTGGGTGCAGTCTGGGATCAGTCTGGGGTTACTGCCTGCACTGTAGGATTAATGGGTGCAGTCTGGGATCAGTCTGGGGTTACTGAGTGCACTGTCGGACCCCTGGGTGCAGTCTGGGATCAGTCTGGGGAGACTGCATGCAATGTTCGATCCCTGGGTGCAGTCTGGGTTCAGTCAGGAGTGACTGCGTGAACTGTAGAATTCCAGGGTGCAGTCTGGGATCAGTCTGGCGTGACTGGGTGCACTCTGGGATCCCTGGGTGCAGTCTTGGATCAGTCTGGGGTGACTGGGTGCATTTTAGGATCCCTGGGTGCAGTCTGGGATCAGTCTGGTTAGACTGCGTGCACTCTGGGATACCTGGGTGCAGTCTGGGATCAGTCTGGGTTGACTGCGTGCACTGCAGGATCCCTGGGTGCAGTCTGAGATCATTCTGGGGTGACTGCGTGCTCTGTAGGATCCCTGGGTGCAGTCTGGCATCATTCTGGGGTGACTGCGTGCTCTGTATGATCCCTGGGTGCAGTCTGGGATCTGTCTGGGTGGACTGCATGCACTCTGGGATCACTGGGTGCAGTCTGGGATCAGTCTGGCGAGACTTGGTGCACTCTGGGATCCCTGGGTGCAGTCTGGGATCAGTCTGGGGTGACTGCGTGCACTCCAGGATCCCTGGGTGCAGTCTGTGATCAGTCTGCGATGACTGCGTGCACTGTCCGATCCCAGGGTGCAGTCTGGGATCAGTCTGGGGTGACTGCGTGCACTCTGGAATCCCTGGGTTCAGTCTGCGATCAGTCTGGGTGACTGCGTGCAATCTGTGATCCCTGGGTGCAGTCTGGGATCAGTCTGGGGTGACTGCGTGCACTCTGGGATCCCTGGGTTCAGTCTGTGATCAGTCTGGGGTGACTGCGTGCACAGTAGGATCCCTGGGTGCAGTCTGGGATCAGTCTGGGGTGACTGCCTGCAATGTAGGATTCATGGGTGCAGTCTGGGATCAGTCTGGGGTTACTGATTGCACTGTAGGATCCCTGGGTGCAGTCTGGGATCAGTCTGGGGAGACTGCGTGCACTGTACGATCCCTGGGTGCAGACTGGGATCAGTCTGGGGAGACTGCGTGGAATGTGCGATCCCTGGGTGCAGACTGGGATCAGTCTGGGGTGACTGCGTTCACTGTAGAATTCCTGGGTGCAGTCTGGGATTAGTCTGGCGAGACTGGGTGCACTCTGGGATCCCGGGGTGCAGTCTGGGATCAGTCTGGGGTGACTCCGTGCAGTGCAGGATCCCTGGGTGCAGTCTGGGATCAGTCTGGGGTGACAGCGTGCACTGCAGGTTTCCTGGGCGCAGTCTGGGATCAGTGTGGGTTGATTGCGTGCACTGTCGGGTTCCTGGGTGCCGTCTGGGATCAGTCTGGGATGACTGGGTGCATGTAGGATTACTGGGTGCAGTCTGGGATCAGTCTGTGGTGACTGCGTGCACAGTAGGATCCCTGGGTGCAGTCTGGGATCAGTCTTGGGTGACTGCCTTCAATGTATTATTCATGGGTGCAGTCTGGGATCAGTCTGGGGTGACTGCTTGCAGTGCAGGATCCCTGGGTGCAGTCTGTGATCAGTCTGGGGTTACTGCGTGCTCTGTAGGATTCCTGGGTTCAGTCTGGGATCAGTCTGGGGTGACTGCGTGCACTGCAGTTTACCTGGGTGCAGTCTGGGATCAGTGTGGGGTGATTGCGTGCACTGTCGGTTTCCTGGGTGCCGTCTGGGATCAGTCTGGGGTGACTGCGTGCACTGTAGGATCCATGGGTGCAGTCTGGGATTAGTCTGGGATTATTGCCTGCAATGTAGGATTCCTGGGTGTTGTCTGGGATCAGTCTGGGGTGATTGGGTGCACTGTAGGATCCGTGGCTGCAGTCTGGGATCAGTCTGGGATGACTGCGTGCACTGTAGGGTCCCTGGGTGCAGTCTGGGATCAGTCTGGGTTGACTGCGTGCACTGTAGGATCCCTGGGTGCAGTCTGGGATCAGTCTGGGATGACTGCGTGCACTGTAGAATCCCTGGGTGCAGTCTGGGATCAGTCTGGGGTGACTGCGTGCAAAGTAGGATTCCTGGGAGCAGTCTGGGATCAGTCTGGGGTGACTGAGTGCACTGTAGGATCCCTGGGTGCAGTCTGGGATCAGTCTGGGATGACTGCATGCACTGTAGGATTCCTGGGTGCAGTCTGGGATCAGTCTGGGGTGACTGCGTGCACTGCAGGATCACTGGGTGCAGTCTGGAATCAGTCTGGGGTGACTGCGTGCACTGTAGCATCCATGGGTGCAGTCTGGGGAAAGACTGGGGTTACTGCGTGCACTGTAGGATCCTTGGGTGCAGTCTGGGAGCAGTCTGGTGTGACTGCGTGCAGTGTAGCATCCCTGGGTGCAGTCTGGGATCAGTCTGGGGTGACTGCGTGCACTTACGTTCCCTGGGTGCAGTCTGGGATCAGTCTGGGGTGACTGCGTGCATTGCAGGATTCCTGGGTGCAGTCTGGGGTGACTGCGTGCACTGTAGGATCACTGGGTGCAGTCTGGGATCAGTCTGGGGTGACTACGTGCACTGTAGGCTCCCTCAGTTCAGTCTGGGCTCAGTCTCGGGTTACTGCGTGCACTGTAGGATTCATGGTTGCAGTCTGCGATCAGTCTGGGTGACTTGGTGCAGTCTGGGATCTCTGGGTGCAGTCTGGGATCAGTCTGGGGTGACTTGGTGCACTGTTGGATCCGTGGCTGCAGTCTGGGATCAGTCTGGGGTGACTGCGTGCACTCCAGGATCCCTGGGTGCAGTCTGTGATCAGTCTGCGGTGACTGCGTGCACTGTCCGATCCCAGGGTGCAGTCTGGGATCAGTCTGGGGTGACTGCGTGCACTGTAGATTTCCTGACTGCAGTTTGGGATCAGTCTGGGATGACTTGGTGCACTCTGGAATCCCTGGGTTCAGTCTGCGATCAGTCTGGGTGACTGCGTGCAATCTGGGATCCCTGGGTGCAGTCTGTGATCAGTCTGGGGTGACTGCGTGCACAGTAGGATCCCTGGGTGCAGTCTCGGATCAGTCTGGGGTGACTGCCTGCAATGTAGGATTCATGGGTGCAGTCTGGGATCAGTCTGGGGTTACTGATTGCACTGTAGCATCCCTGGGTGCAGTCTGGGATCAGTCTGGGGAGACTGCATGCACTGTACGATCCCTGGGTGCAGACTGGGATCAGTCTGGGGAGACTGCGTGGAATGTGCGATCCCTAGGTGCAGTCTGGGATCAGTCTGGGGTGACTGTGTTCACTGTAGAATTCCTGGGTGCAGTCTGGGATTAGTCTGGCGAGACTGGGTGCACTCTGGGATCCCGGGGTGCAGTCTGGGATCAGTCTGGGGTGACTCCGTGCAGTGCAGGATCCCTGGGTGCAGTCTGGGATCAGTCTGGGGTGACTGCGTGCACTGCAGGTTTCCTGGGCGCAGTCTGGGATCAGTGTGGGTTGATTGCGTGCACTGTCGGGTTCCTGGGTGCCGTCTGGGATCAGTCTGGGATGACTGGGTGCATGTAGGATTACTGGGTGCAGTCTGGGATCAGTCTGTGGTGACTGCGTGCACAGTAGGATCCCTGGGTGCAGTCTGGGATCAGTCTTGGGTGACTGCCTTCAATGTATTATTCATGGGTGCAGTCTGGGATCAGTCTGGGGTGACTGCGTGCAGTGCAGGATCCCTGGGTGCAGTCTGTGATCAGTCTGGGGTTACTGCGTGCTCTGTAGGATTCCTGGGTTCAGTCTGGGATCAGTCTGGGGTGACTGCGTGCACTGCAGTTTACCTGGGTGCAGTCTGGGATCAGTGTGGGGTGATTGCGTGCACTGTCGGTTTCCTGGGTGCCGTCTGGGATCAGTCTGGGGTGACTGCGTGCACTGTAGGATCCATGGGTGCAGTCTGGGATTAGTCTGGGATTATTGCCTGCAATGTAGGATTCCTGGGTGTTGTCTGGGATCAGTCTGGGGTGATTGGGTGCATTGTAGGATCCGTGGCTGCAGTCTGGGATCAGTCTGGGATGACTGCGTGCACTGTAGGGTCCCTGGGTGCAGTCTGGGATCAGTCTGGGTTGACTGCGTGCACTGTAGGATCCCTGGGTGCAGTCTGGGATCAGTCTGGGATGACTGCGTGCACTGTAGAATCCCTGGGTGCAGTCTGGGATCAGTCTGGGGTGACTGCGTGCAAAGTAGGATTCCTGGGAGCAGTCTGGGATCAGTCTGGGGTGACTGAGTGCACTGTAGGATCCCTGGGTGCAGTCTGGGATCAGTCTGGGATGACTGCATGCACTGTAGGATTCCTGGGTGCAGTCTGGGATCAGTCTGGGGTGACTGCGTGCACTGCAGGATAACTGGGTGCAGTCTGGAATCAGTCTGGGGTGACTGCGTGCACTGTAGCATCCATGGGTGCAGTCTGGGGAAAGACTGGGGTTACTGCGTGCACTGTAGGATCCTTGGGTGCAGTCTGGGAGCAGTCTGGTGTGACTGCGTGCAGTGTAGCATCCCTGGGTGCAGTCTGGGATCAGTCTGGGGTGACTGCGTGCACTTACGTTCCCTGGGTGCAGTCTGGGATCAGTCTGGGGTGACTGCGTGCATTGCAGGATTCCTGGGTGCAGTCTGGGGTGACTGCGTGCACTGTAGGATCACTGGGTGCAGTCTGGGATCAGTCTGGGGTGACTGCGTGCACTGTAGGCTCCCTGAGTTCAGTCTGGGATCAGTCTCGGGTTACTGCGTGCATGTAGGATTCATGGTTGCAGTCTGCGATCAGTCTGGGTGACTTGGTGCAGTCTGGGATCTCTGGGTGCAGTCTGGGATCAGTCTGGGGTGACTTGGTGCACTGTTGGATCCGTGGCTGCAGTCTGGGATCAGTCTGGGGTGACTGCGTGCACTGCAGGATCCCTGGGTGCAGTCTGGGATCAGTCTGGGGTGACTGCGTGCACTTTCCGATCCCTGGTGGAAGTCTGGGATCAGTCTGTGGTGACTGCGTGCACTCCAGGATCCCTGGGTGCAGTCTGAGATCAGTCTGGGGTGACTGCGTGCACTGTCCGATCCCTGGGTGCAGACTGGGATCAGTCTGGGGAGACTGCGTGCACTGTAGAATTCCTGGGCGCAGTCTGGGATCAGTCTGGCGAAACTGGGTGCAATCTGGTATCCCTGGGTGCAGTCTGGGATAAGTCTGGGGTGACTGGGTGCATTTTCAGATCCCTGGGTGCAGTCTGGGATCAGTCCAGGTTGACTGCGTGCACAGTGGGAACCCTGGGTGCAGTCTGGGGTCAGTCTGGGTTGAATGCGTGCAGTGCAGTATCCCTGGGTGCAGACTGGGATCAGTCTGGGGAGACTGTGTGCACTGTGCGATCTCTGGGTGCAGTCTGGGATCAGTCTGGGGTTACTGCCTGCACTGTAGGATTAATGGGTGCAGTCTGGGATCAGTCTGGGGTTACTGAGTGCTGTCGGATCCCTGGGTGCAGTCTGGGATCAGTCTGGGGAGACTGCATGCACTGTTCGATCCCTGGGTGCAGTCTGGGTTCAGTCAGGAGTGACTGCGTGAACTGTAGAATTCCAATGTGCAGTCTGGGATCAGTCTGGCGTGACTGGGTGCACTCTGGGATCCCTGGGTGCAGTCTTGGATCAGTCTGGGGTGACTGGGTGCATTTTAGGATCCCTGGGTGCAGTCTGGGATCAGTCTGGGGTGCCTGCGTGCACTCCAGGATCCCTGGGTGCAGTCTGTCATCAGTCTGCAGTGACTGCGTGCAATGTCCGATCCCAGGGTGCAGTCTGGGATTAGTCTGGGGTGACTGCGTGCACAGTCCGATCCCAGGGTGCAGTCTGGGATCAGTCTGGGGTGACTGCGTGCACAGTCCGATCCCAGGGTGCAGTCTGGGATCAGTCTGGGGTGACTGCGTGCACAGTCCGATCCCAGGGTGCAGTCTGGGATCAGTCTGGGGTGACTGCGTGCACTGTAGATTTCCTGGCTGCAGTTTGGAATCAGTCTGGGATGACTTGGTGCACTCTGGAATCCCTGGGTTCAGTCTGGGATCAGTCTGGGTGACTGCGTGCAATCTGGGATCCCTGGGTGCAGTCTGGGATCAGTCTGGGGTGACTGCCTGCAATGTAGGATTTATGGGTGCAGTCTGGGATCAGTCTTGGGTTACTGAGTGCACTGTAGGATCCGTGGGTGCAGTCTGGGATCAGTCTGGGGAGACTGCGTGCACTGTACGATCCCTGGGTGCAGTCTGGGATCAGTCTGGGGTGACTGCCTGCAATGTAGGATTCATGGGTGCAGTCTGGGATCAGTCTGGGGTTACTGATTGCACTGTAGGATCACTGGGTGCAGTCTGGGATCAGTCTGGGGAGACTGCGTGCACTCCAGGATCCCTGGGTGCAGACTGGGATCAGTCTGGGGAGACTGCGTGGAATGTGCGATCCCTGGGTGCAGACTGGGATCAGTCTGGGGTGACTGCGTTCACTTTAGAATTCATGGGTGCAGTCTGGGATTAGTCTGGCGAGACTGGGTGCACTCTGGGATCCCGGGGTGCAGTCTGGGATCAGTCTGGGGTGACTCCGTGCAGTGCAGGATCCCTGGGTGCAGTCTGGGATCAGTCTGGGGTGACAGCGTGCACTGCAGGTTTCCTGGGCGCAGTCTGGGATCAGTGTGGGTTGATTGCGTGCACTGTCGGGTTCCTGGGTGCCGTCTGGGATCAGTCTGGGATGACTGGGTGCATGTAGGATTACTGGGTGCAGTCTGGGATCAGTCTGTGGTGACTGCGTGCACAGTAGGATCCCTGGGTGCAGTCTGGGATCAGTCTTGGGTGACTGCCTTCAATGTATTATTCATGGGTGCAGTCTGGGATCAGTCTGGGGTGACTGCGTGCAGTGCAGGATCCCTGGGTGCAGTCTGTGATCAGTCTGGGGTTACTGCGTGCTCTGTCGGATTCCTGGGTTCAGTCTGGGATCAGTCTGGGGTGACTGCGTGCACTGCAGTTTACCTGGGTGCAGTCTGGGATCAGTGTGGGGTGATTGCGTGCACTGTCGGTTTCCTGGGTGCCGTCTGGGATCAGTCTGGGGTGACTGCGTGCACTGTAGGATCCATGGGTGCAGTCTGGGATTAGTCTGGGATTATTGCCTGCAATGTAGGATTCCTGGGTGTTGTCTGGGATCAGTCTGGGGTGATTGGGTGCACTGTAAGATCCGTGGCTGCAGTCTGGGATCAGTCTGGGATGACTGCGTGCACTGTAGAATCCCTGGGTGCAGTCTGGGATCAGTCTGGGGTGACTGAGTGCACTGTAGGATCCATGGGTGCAGTCTGGGATCAGTCTGGGATGACTGCATGCACTGTAGGATTCCTGGGTGCAGTCTGGGATCAGTCTGGGGTGACTGCGTGCACTGCAGTATCACTGGGTGCAGTCTGGAATCAGTCTGGGGTGACTGCGTGCATTGTAGCATCCATGGGTGCAGTCTGGGGAAAGACTGGGGTTACTGCGTGCACTGTAGGATCCTTGGGTGCAGTCTGGGAGCAGTCTGGTGTGACTGCGTGCAGTGTAGCATCCCTGGGTGCAGTCTGGGATCAGTCTGGGGTGACTGCGTGCACTGACGTGCCCTGGGTGCAGTCTGGGATCAGTCTGGGGTGACTGCGTGCATTGCAGGATTCCTGGGTGCAGTCTGGGGTGACTGCGTGCACTGTAGGATCACTGGGTGCAGTCTGGGATCAGTCTGGGGTGACTGCGTGCACTGTAGGCTCCCTGAGTTCAGTCTGGGATCAGTCTCGGGTTACTGCGTGCACTGTAGGATTCATGGTTGCAGTCTGCGATCAGTCTGGGTGACTTGGTGCAGTCTGGGATCTCTGGGTGCAGTCTGGGATCAGTCTGGGGTGACTTGGTGCACTGTTGGATCCGTGGCTGCAGTCTGGGATCAGTCTGGGGTGACTGCGTGCACTGCAGGATCCCTGGGTGCAGTCTGCGATCAGTCTGGGGTGACTGCGTGCACTTTCCGATCCCTGGTTGCAGTCTGGGATCAGTCTGTGGTGACTGCGTGCACTCCAGGATCCCTGGGTGCAGTCTGAGATCAGTCTGGGGTGACTGCGTGCACTGTCCGATCCCTGGGTGCAGACTGGGATCAGTCTGGGGAGACTGCGTGCACTGTAGAATTCCTGGGCGCAGTCTGGGATCAGTCTGGCGAAACTGGGTGCAATCTGGTATCCGTGGGTGCAGTCTGGGATAAGTCTGGGGTGACTGGGTGCATTTTCAGATCCCTGGGTGCAGTCTGGGATCAGTCCAGGTTGACTGCGTGCACAGTGGGAACCCTGGGTTCAGTCTGGGGTCAGTCTGGGTTGACTGCGTGCAGTGCAGTATCCCTGGGTGCAGACTGGGATCAGTCTGGGGAGACTGTGTGCACTGTGCGATCTCTGGGTGCAGTCTGGGATCAGTCTGGGGTTACTGCCTGCACTGTAGGATTAATGGGTGCAGTCTGGGATCAGTCTGGGTTTACTGAGTGCACTGTAGCATCCCTGGGTGCAGTCTGGGATCAGTCTGGGGAGACTGCGTGCACTGTACGATCCCTGGGTGCAGACTGGGATCAGTCTGGGGAGACTGTGTGCACTGTGCGCACCCTGGGTGCAGTCTGGGATCAGTCTGGGATCAGTCTGGTGTTACTGCCTGCAGTGTATGATTCATGGGTGCAGTCTGGGATCAGTCTGGGGTTACTGAGTGCTGTCGGATCCCTGGGTGCAGTCGGGGATCAGTCTGGGGAGACTGCATGCACTGTTCGATCCCTGGGCGCAGTCTGGGTTCAGTCAGGAGTGACTGCGTGAAATGTAGAATTCCAGTGTGCAGTCTGGGATCAGTCTGGCGTGACTGGGTGCACTCTGGGATCCCTGGGTGCAGTCTTGGATCAGTCTGGGGTGACTGGGTGCATTTTAGGATCACTGGGTGCAGTCTGGGATCAGTCTGGGGTGCCTGCGTGCACTCCAGGATCCCTGGGTGCAGTCTGTGATCAGTCTGCGGTGACTGCGTGCAATGTCCGATCCCAGGGTGCAGTCTGGGATTAGTCTGGGGTGACTGCGTGCACTGTAGATTTCCTGGCTGCAGTTTGGAATCAGTCTGGGATGACTTGGTGCACTCTGGAACCCCTGGGTTCAGTCTGGGATCAGTCTGGGTGACTGCGTGAAATCTGGGATCCCTGGGTGCAGTCTAGGATCAGTCTGGGGTGACTGCGTGCACTCTGGGATGCCTGGGTTCAGTCTGGGATCAGTCAGGGGTGACTGCCTGCAATGTAGGATTCATGGGTGCAGTCTGGGATCAGTCTGGGGTTACTGAGTGCACTGTAGGATCCCTGGGTGCAGTCTTGGATCAGTCTGGGGAGACTGCGTGCACTGTACGATCCCTGGGTGCAGACTGGGATCAGTCTGGGGAGACTGCGTGGACTGTGCGATCCCTGGCTGCAGTCTGAGATCAGTCTGGGGTGACTGCGTGCACTGTAGAATTCCTGGGTGCAGTCTGGGATCAGTCTGGCGAGACTGGGTGCACTCTGGGATCCCTGGGTGCAGTCTGGGATCAGTCTGGGGTGACTGCGTGCAGTGCAGGATCCCTGGGTGCAGTCTGGGATCAGTCTGGGGTGACTGCGTGCACTCCAGGTTTCCTGGGTGCAGTCTGGGATCAGTTTGGGGTGATTGCGTGCACTGTCGGGTACCTGGGTGCCGTCTGGGATGAGTCTGGGGTGACTGGGTGCATGTAGGATGACTGGGTGCAGTCTGGGATCAGTCTGGGGTGACTGCGTGCACTGCAGGATCCATGGGTGCATTCTGGGATTAGTCTGGGATTATTGCCTGCACTGTAGGATTCCTGGGTGTTGTCTGGGATCAGTCTGGGGTGACTGGTTGCACTGTCGGATCCGTGGCTGAATTCTGGGATCAGTCTGGGATGACTGCGTGCACTGTAGGATCCCTGGGTGCAGTCTGGGATCAGTCTGGGTTGACTGCGTGCACTGTAGGATCCCTGGGTGCAGTCTGGGATCAGTCTGGGGTGCCTGCGTGCAATGTCCGATCCCAGGGTGCAGTCTGGGATTAGTCTGGGGTGACTGCGTGCACTGTAGATTTCCTGGCTGCAGTTTGGAATCAGTCTGGGATGACTTGGTGCACTCTGGAACCCCTGAGTTCAGTCTGGGATCAGTCTGGGTGACTGCGTGAAATCTGGGATCCCTGGGTGCAGTCTGGGATCAGTCTGGGGTGACTGCGTGCACTCTGGGATGCCTGGGTTCAGTCTGGGATCAGTCAGGGGTGACTGCCTGCAATGTAGGATTCATGGGTGCAGTCTGGGATCAGTCTGGGGAGACTGCGTGCACTGTACGATCCCTGGGTGCAGACTGGGATCAGTCTGGGGAGACTGCGTGGACTGTGCGATCCCTGGCTGCAGTCTGAGATCAGTCTGGGGTGACTGCGTGCACTGTAGAATTCCTGGGTGCAGTCTGGGATCAGTCTGGCGAGACTGGGTGCAGTGCAGGATCCCTGGGTGCAGTCTGGGATCAGTCTGGGGTGACTGCGTGCACTCCAGGTTTCCTGGGTGCAGTCTGGTATCAGTTTGGGGTGATTGCGTGCACTGTCGGGTACCTGGGATGAGTCTGGGGTGACTGGGTGCATGTAGGATTACTGGGTGCAGTCTGGGATCAGTCTGGGGTGACTGCGTGCACTGCAGGATCCATGGGTGCATTCTGGGATTAGTCTGGGATTATTGCCTGCACTGTAGGATTCCTGGGTGTTGTCTGGGATCAGTCTGGGGTGACTGGTTGCACTGTCGGATCCGTGGCTGAATTCTGGGATCAGTCTGGGATGACTGCGTGCACTGTAGGATCCCTGGGTGCAGTCTGGGATCAGTCTGGGTTGACTGCGTGCACTGTAGGATCCCTGGGTGCAGTCTGGGATCAGTCTGGGGTTACTGAGTGCACTGTCGGATCCCTGGGTGCAGTCTGGGATCAGTCTGGGGAGACTGCGTGGACTGTGCGATCCCTGGGTGCAGTCTGGGATCAGTCTGGGGTGACTGCGTGCACTGTAGAATTCCTGGGTGCAGTCTGGGATCAGTCTGGCGAGATTGGGTGCACTCTGGGATCCCTGCGTACAGTCTGGGATCAGTCTGGGGTGACTGCGTGCAGTGCAGGATCCCTGGGTGCAGTCTGGGATCAGTCTGGGGTTACTGCGTGCTCTGTAGGATTCCTGGGTTCAGTCTGGGATCAGTCTGGGGTGACTGCGTGCACTGCAGTTTTCCTGGGTGCAGTCTGGGATCAGTGTGGGGTGATTGCGTGCATTGTCGGTTACCTGGGTGCCGTCTGGGATTAGTCTGGGATTATTGCCTGCACTGTAGGATTCCTGGGTGTTGTCTGGGATCAGTCTGGGGTGATTGGTTGCACTGTAGGATCCGTGGCTGCAGTCTGGGATCAGTCTGGGATGACTGCGTGCACTGTACCATCCCTGGGTGCAGTCTGGCATCAGTCTGGGGTGACTGCGTGCACTGTAGGATCCCTGGGTGCAGTCTGGGATCAGTCTGGGGTGACTGCGTGCAAAGTAGGATTCCTGGGAGCAGTCTGGGATCAGTCTGGGGTGACTGCGTGCACTGTAGGATCCCTGGGTGCAGTCTGGGATCAGTCTGGGATGACTGCATGCACTGTAGGATTCCTGGGTGCAGTCTGGGATCAGTCTGGGGTGACTGCGTGCACTGTAGGATCACTGGGTGCAGTCTGGAATCAGTCTGGGGTGACTGCGTGCACTGTAGCATCCATGGGTGCAGTCTGGGGAAAGACTGGGGTTACTGCGTGCACTGTAGGATCCCTGGGTGCAGTCTGGGAGCAGTCTGGTGTGACTGCGTGCAGTTTAGCATCCCTGCGTGCAGTCTGGAATCAGTCTGGGGTGACTGCGTGCACTTACGTTCCCTGGGTGCAGTCTGGGATCAGTCTGGGGTGACTGCGTGCATTGCAGGATTCCTGGGTGCAGTCTGGGGTGACTGCGTGCACTGTAGGATCACTGGGTGCAGTCTGGGATCAGTCTGGGGTGACTGCGTGCACTGTAGGCTCCCTGAGTTCAGTCTGGGATCAGTCTCGGGTGACTGCGTGCACTGTAGGATTCATGGTTGCAGTCTGCGATCAGTCTGGGTGACTGCGTGCACAGTAGGATCCCTGGGTGCAGTCTGGGATCAGTCTTGGGTGACTGCCTGCAATGTATTATTCATGGGTGCAGTCTAGGATCAGTCTGGGGTGACTGCGTGCAGTGCAGGATCCCTGGGTGCAGTCTGGGATCAGTCTGGGGTTACTGCGTGCTCTGTAGGATTCCTGGGTTCAGTCTGGGATCAGTCTGGGGTGACTGCGTGCACTGCAGTTTTCCTGGGTGCAGTCTGGGATCAGTGTGGGGTGATTGCGTGCACTGTCGGTTTCCTGGGTGCCGTCTGGGATCAGTCTGGGGTGACTGCGTGCACTGTAGGATCCATGGGTGCAGTCTGGGATTAGTCTGGGATTATTGCCTGCACTGTAGGATTCCTGGGTGTTGTCTGGGATCAGTCTGGGATGATTGGGTGCACTGTAGGATCCGTGGCTGCAGTCTGGGATCAGTCTGGGATGACTGTGTGCACTGTAGGGTCCCTGGGTGCAGTCTGGGATCAGTCTGGGTTGACTGCGTGCACTGTAGGATCCCTGGGTGCAGTCTGGGATCAGTCTGGGATGACTGCGTGCACTGTAGGATCCCTGGGTGCAGTCTGGGATCAGTCTGGGGTGACTGCGTGCAAAGTAGGATTCCTGGGAGCAGTCTGGGATCAGTCTGGGGTGACTGCGTGCACTGTAGGATCCCTGGGTGCAGTCTGGGATCAGTCTGGGATGACTGCATGCACTGTAGGATTCCTGGGTGCAGTCTGGGATCAGTCTGGGGTGACTGCGTGCACTGTAGGATCACTGGGTGCAGTCTGGAATCAGTCTGGGGTGACTGCGTGCACTGTAGCATCCATGGGTGCAGTCTGGGATCAGTCTGGGGTGACTGCGTGCACTGTAGGCTCCCTGAGTTCAGTCTGGGATCAGTCTCGGGTGACTGCGTGCACTGTAGGATTCATGGTTGCAGTCTGCGATCAGTCTGGGTGACTGCGTGCACAGTAGGATCCCTGGGTGCAGTCTGGGATCAGTCTTGGGTGACTGCCTGCAATGTATTATTCATGGGTGCAGTCTAGGATCAGTCTGGGGTGACTGCGTGCAGTGCAGGATCCCTGGGTGCAGTCTGGGATCAGTCTGGGGTTACTGCGTGCTCTGTAGGATTACTGGGTTCAGTCTGGGATCAGTCTGGGGTGACTGCGTGCACTGCAGTTTTCCTGGGTGCAGTCTGGGATCAGTGTGGGGTGATTGCGTGCACTGTCGGTTTCCTGGGTGCCGTCTGGGATCAGTCTGGGGTGACTGCGTGCACTGTAGGATCCATGGGTGCAGTCTGGGATTAGTCTGGGATTATTGCCTGCACTGTAGGATTCCTGGGTGTTGTCTGGGATCAGTCTGGGATGATTGGGTGCACTGTAGGATCCGTGGCTGCAGTCTGGGATCAGTCTGGGATGACTGTGTGCACTGTAGGGTCCCTGGGTGCAGTCTGGGATCAGTCTGGGTTGACTGCGTGCACTGTAGGATCCCTGGGTGCAGTCTGGGATCAGTCTGGGATGACTGCTTGCACTGTAGGATCCCTGGGTGCAGTCTGGGATCAGTCTGGGGTGACTGCGTGCAAAGTAGGATTCCTGGGAGCAGTCTGGGATCAGTCTGGGGTGATGCGTGCACTGTAGGATCCCTGGGTGCAGTCTGGGATCAGTCTGGGATGACTGCATGCACTGTAGGATTCCTGGGTGCAGTCTGGGATCAGTCTGGGGTGACTGCGTGCACTGTAGAATCACTGGGTGCAGTCTGGAATCAGTCTGGGGTGACTGCGTGCACTGTAGCATCCCTGGGTGCAGTCTGGGATCAGTCTGGGGTGACTGCGTGCACTGTAGGCTCCCTGAGTTCAGTCTGGGATCAGTCTCGGGTGACTGCGTGCACTGTAGGATTCATGGTTGCAGTCTGCGATCAGTCTGGATGACTGCGTGCACAGTAGGATCCCTGGGTGCAGTCTGGGATCAGTCTTGGGTGACTGCCTGCAATGTATTATTGATGGGTGCAGTCTAGGATCAGTCTGGGGTGACTGCGTGCAGTGCAGGATTCCTGGGTGCAGTCTGGGATCAGTCTGGGGTTACTGCGTGCTCTGTAGGATTCCTGGGTTCAGTCTGGGATCAGTCTGGGGTGACTGCGTGCACTGCAGTTTTCCTGGGTGCAGTCTGGGATCAGTGTGGGGTGATTGCGTGCACTGTCGGTTTCCTGGGTGCCGTCTGGGATCAGTCTGGGGTGACTGCGTGCACTGTAGGATCCATGGGTGCAGTCTGGGATTAGTCTGGGATTATTGCCTGCACTGTAGGATTCCTGGGTGTTGTCTGGGATCAGTCTGGGATGATTGGGTGCACTGTAGGATCCGTTGCTGCAGTCTGGGATCAGTCTGGGATGACTGTGTGCACTGTAGGGTCCCTGGGTGCAGTCTGGGATCAGTCTGGGTTGACTGCGTGCACTGTAGGATCCCTGGGTGCAGTCTGGGATCAGTCTGGGATGACTGCGTGCACTGTAGGATCCCTGGGTGCAGTCTGGGATCAGTCTGGGGTGACTGCGTGCAAAGTAGGATTCCTGGGAGCAGTCTGGGATCAGTCTGGGGTGACTGCGTGCATTGTAGGATCCCTGGGTGCAGTCTGGGATCAGTCTGGGATGACTGCATGCACTGTAGGATTCCTGGGTGCAGTCTGGGATCAGTCTGGGGTGACTGCGTGCACTGTAGGATCACTGGGTGCAGTCTGGAATCAGTATGGGGTGACTGCGTGCACTGTAGCATCCATGGGTGCAGTCTGGGGAAAGACTGGGGTTACTGCGTGCACTGTAGGATCCCTGGGTGCAGTCTGGGAGCAGTCTGGTGTGACTGCGTGCAGTGCAGCATCCCTGGGTGCAGTCTGGGATCAGTCTGGGGTGACTGCGTGCACTTACGTTCCCTGGGTGCAGTCTGGGATCAGTCTGGGGTGACTGCGTGCATTGCAGGATTCCTGGGTGCAGTCTGGGGTGACTGCGTGCACTGTAGGATCACTGGGTGCAGTCTGGGATCAGTCTGGGGTGACTGCGTGCACTCTGGGATGCCTGGGTTCAGTCTGGGATCAGTCAGGGGTGACTGCCTGCAATGTAGGATTCATGGGTGCAGTCTGGGATCAGTCTGGGGTTACTGAGTGCACTGTAGGATCCCTGGGTGCAGTCTAGGATCAGTCTGGGGAGACTGCGTGCACTGTACAATCCCTGGGTGCAGACTGGGATCAGTCTGGGAAGACTGCGTGGACTGTGCGATCCCTGGGTGCAGTCTGGGATCAGTCTGGGGTGACTGCGTGCACTGTAGAATTCCTGGGTGCAGTCTGGGATCAGTCTGGCGAGACTGGGTGCACTCTGGGATCCCTGGGTGCAGTCTGGGATCAGTCTGGGGTGACTGCGTGCAGTGCAGGATCCCTGGGTACAGTCTGGGATCAGTCAGGGGTGACTGCGTGCACTGCAGGTTTCCTGGGTGCAGTCTGGGATCAGTGTGGGGTGATTGCGTGCACTGTCGGGTACCTGGGTGCCGTCTGGGATCAGTCTGGGGTGACTGGGTGCATGTAGGATTACTGGGTGCAGTCTGGGATCAGTCTGGGGTGACTGGGTGCACTGTCGGATCCGTGGCTGCATTCTGGGATCAGTCTGGGATGACTGCGTGCACTGTAGGATCCCTGGGTGCAGTCTGGGATCAGTCTGGGTTGACTGCGTGCACTGTAGGATCCCTGGGTACAGTCTGGGATCAGTCTGGGGTGACTGTGTGCACTGTAGGATCCCTGGGTGCAGTCTGGGATCAGTCTGGGATGACTGGGTGCATGTAGGATTACTGGGTGCAGTCTGGGATCAGTCTGTGGTGACTGCGTGCACTGTAGGATCCATGGGTGCAGTCTGGGATTAGTCTGGGATTATTGCCTGCACTGTAGGATTCCTGGGTGTTGTCTGGGATCAGTCTGGGGTGACTGGCTGCACTGTAGGATCCGTGGCTGTATTCTGGGATCAGTCTGGGATGACTGCTTGCACTGCAGGATCCCTGGGTGCAGTCTGGGATCAGTCTGGGGTGACTGCGTGCACTGTAGGATCCCTGGGTGCAGTCTGGGATCAGTCTGGGGTGACTGCGTGCAAAGTCGGATTCCTGGGAGCAGTCTGGGATCAGTCTGGGGTGACTGCGTGCACAGTAGGATCCCTGGGTGCAGTCTGGGATCAGTCTTGGTTGACTGCCTGCAATGTATTATTCATGGGTGCAGTCTGGGATCAGTCTGGGGTTAATGAGTGCACTGTAGGATCCCTGGGTGCAGTCTGGGATCAGTCTGGGGAGACTGCGTGGAATGTGCGATCCCTGGGTGCAGTCTGGGATCAGTCTGTGGTGACTGCGTGCACTGTAGAATTCCTGGGTGCAGTCTGGAATCAGTCTGGCAAGATTGGGTGCACTCTGGGATCCCTGCGTGCAGTCTGGGATCAGTCTGGGGTGACTGCGTGCAGTGCAGGATCCCTGGGTGCAGTCTGGGATCAGTCTGGGGTTACTGCGTGCTCTGTAGGATTCCTGGGTTCAGTCTGGGATCAGTCTGGGGTGACTGGGTGCACTGCAGTTTTCCTGGGTGCAGTCTGGGATCAGTGTGGGGTGATTGCGTGCACTGTCGGTTTCCTGGGTGCCGTCTGGGATCAGTCTGGGGTGACTGCGTGCACTGTAGGATCCATGGGTGCAGACTGGGATTAGTCTGGGATTATTGCCTGCACTGTAGGATTCCTGGGTTTTGTCTGGGATCAGTCTGGGGTGATTGGGTGCACTGTAGGATCCGTGGCTGCAGTCTGGGATCAGTCTGGGATGACTGCGTGCACTGTAGGGTCCCTGGGTGCAGTCTGGGTTCAGTCTGGGTTGACTGCGTGCACTGTAGCATCCCTGGGTGCAGTCTGGGATCAGTCTGGGGTGACTGCGTGCACTTTAGGATCCCTGGGTGCAGTCTGGGATCAGTCTGGGGTGACTGCGTGCAAAGTAGGATTCCTGGGAGCAGTCTGGGATCAGTCTGGGGTGACTGCGTGCACTGTAGGATCCCTGGGTGCAGTCTGGGATCAGTCTGGGATGACTGCATGCACTGTAGGATTCCTGGGTGCAGTCTGGGATCAGTCTGGGCTGACTGCGTGCACTGTAGGATCACTGGGTGGAGTCTGGAATCAGTCTGGGGTGACTGCGTGCACTGTAGCATCCATGGGTGCAGTCTGGGGAAAGACTGGGGTTACTGCGTGCACTGTAGGATCCCTGGGTGCAGTCTGGGAGCAGTCTGGTGTGACTGCGTGCAGTTTAGAATCACTGGGTGCAGTCTGGGATCAGTCTGGGGTGACTGCGTGCACTTACATTCCCTGGGTGCAGTCTGTGATCAGTCTGGGGTGACTGCGTGCATTGCAGGATTCCTGGGTGCAGTCTGGGGTGACTGCGTGCACTGTAGGATCACTGGGTGCAGTCTGGGATCAGTCTGGGGTGACTGCGTGCACTGTAGGCTCCTTGAGTTCAGTCTGGGATCAGTCTCGGGTGACTGCGTGCACTGTAGGATTCATGGTTGCAGTCTGCGATCAGTCTGGGTGACTTGGTGCAGTCTGGGATCCCTGGGTGCAGTCTGGGATCAGTCTGGGGTGACTTGGTGCACTGTTGGATCCGTGGCTGCAGTCTGGGATCAGTCTGGGGTGACTGCGTGCACTGCAGGATCCCTGGGTGCAGTCTGCGATCAGTCTGGGGTGACTGCGTGCACTTTCCGATCCCTGGTTGCAGTCTGGGATCAGTCTGTGGTGACTGCGTGCACTCCAGGATCCCTGGGTGCAGTCTGAGATCAGTCTGGGGTGACTGCGTGCACTGTCCGATCCCTGGGTGCAGACTGGGATCAGTCTGGGGAGACTGCGTGCACTGCAGAATTCCTGGGCGCAGTCTGGGATCAGTCTGGCGAAACAGGGTGCAATCTGGTATCCCTGGGTGCAGTCTGGGATAAGTCTGGGGTGACTGTGTGCATTTTCAGATCCCTGGGTGCAGTCTGGGATCAGTCCAGGTTGACTTCGTGCACAGTGGGAACCCTGGGTGCAGTCTGGGGTCAGTCTGGGTTGACTGCGTGCAGTGCAGTATCCCTGGGTGCAGACTGGGATCAGTCTGGGGAGACTGTGTGCACTGTGCGAACTCTGGGTGCAGTCTGGGATCAGTCTGGGGTTACTGCCTGCACTGTAGGATTCATGGGTGCAGTCTGGGATCAGTCTGTGGTTACTGAGTGCTGTCGGATCCCTGGGTGCAGTCTGGGATCAGTCTGGGGAGACTGCATGCACTGTTCGATCCCTGGGTGCAGTCTGGGTTCAGTCAGGAGTGACTGCGTGAACTGTAGAATTCCAGGGTGCAGTCTGGGATCAGTCTGGCGTGACTGGGTGCAATCTGGGATCCCTGGGTGCAGTCTTGGATCAGTCTGGGGTGACTGGGTGCATTTTAGGATCCCTGGGTGCAGTCTGGGATCAGTCTGGGGTGACTGCGTGCACTCCAGGATCACTGGGTGCAGTCTATGATCAGTCAGCGGTGACTGCGTGCACTGTCCGATCCCAGGGTGCAGTCTGGGATTAGTCTGGGGTGACTGCGTGCACTGTAGATTTCCTGGCTGCAGTTTGGAATCAGTCTGGGATGACTTGGTGCACTCTGGAATCCCTGGGTTCAGTCTGGGATCAGTCTGGGTGACTGCGTGCAATCTGGGATCCCTGGGTGCAGTCTGGGATCAGTCTGGGGTGACTGCGTGCACTCTGGGATCCCTGGGTTCAGTCTGGGATCAGTCAGGGGTGACTTCCTGCAATGTAGGATTCATGGGTGCAGTCTGGGATCAGTCTGGGGTTACTGAGTGCACTGTAGGATCCCTGGGTGCAGTCTGGGATCAGTCTGGGGAGACTGCGTGCACTGTACGATTCCTGGGTGCAGACTGGGATCAGTCTGGGGAGACTGCGTGGACTGTGCGATCCCTGGGTGCAGTCTGGGATCAGTCTGGGGTGACTGCGTGCACTGTAGAATTCCTGGGTGCAGTCTGGGATCAGTCTGGCGAGACTGGGTGCACTCTGGGATCCCAGGGTGCAGTCTGGGATCAGTCTGGGGTGACTGCGTGCAGTGCAGGATCCCTGGGTGCAGTCTGGGATCAGTCTGGGGTGACTGCGTGAACTGCAGGTTTCCTGGGTGCAGTCTGGGATCAGTGTGGGGTGATTGCGTGCACTGTCGGGTTCCTGGGTGCCGTCTGGGATCAGTCTGGGGTGACTGGGTGCATGTAGGATTACTGGGTGCAGTCTGGGATCAGTCTGGGGTGACTGCGTGCACTGCAGTATCCATGGGTGCATTCTGGGATTAGTCTGGGATTATTGCCTGCACTGTAGGATTCCTGGGTGTTGTCTGGGATCAGTCTGGGGTGACTGGGTGCACTGTCGGTTCCGTGGCTGCATTCTGGGATCAGTCTGGGATGACTGCGTGCACTGTAGGATCCCTGGGTGCAGTCTGGGATCAGTCTGGGTTGACTGCGTGCAATGTAGGATCCCTGGGTGCAGTCTGGGATCAGTCTGGGTTGACTGCGTGCACTGTAGGATCCCTGGGTGCAGTCTGGGATCAGTCTGGGGTGACTGCGTGCACGGTAGGATCCCTGGGTGCAGACTGGGATCAGTCTGGGGAGACTGGGTGCACTGTCGGATCCGTGGCTGCATTCTGGGATCAGTCTGGGATGACTGCGTGCACTGTAGGATCCCTGGGTGCAGTCTGGGATCAGTCTGGGTTGACTGCGTGCACTATAGGATCCCTGGGTGCAGTCTGGGATCAGTCTGGGGTGACTGTGTGCACTGTAGGATCACTGGGTGCAGTCTGGGATCAGTCTGGGGTGACTGTGTGCACTGTATGATCCCTGGGTGCAGTCTGGGATCAGTCTGGGGAGACTGCGTGGACTGTAGGATCCCTGGGTGCAGTCTGGGATCAGTCTGGGGTGACTGTGTGCACAGTAGGATCCCTGGGTGCAGTCTGGGATCAGTCTGGGGTGACTGTGTGCACAGTAGGATCCCTGGGTGCAGTCTGGGATCAGTCTGGGGTGACTGTGTGCACTGTATGATCCCTGGGTGCAGTCTGGGATCAGTCTGGGGAGACTGCGTGGACTGTAGGATCCCTGGGTGCAGTCTGGGATCAGTCTGGGGTGACTGTGTGCACAGTAGGATCCCTGGGTGCAGTCTGGGATCAGTCTGGGGTGACTGTGTGCACAGTAGGATCCCTGGGTGCAGTCTGGGATCAGTCTGGGGTGACTGCGTGCACTGTAGGATCCCTGGGTGCAGTCTGGGATCAGTCTGGGGTGACTGTGTGCACAGTAGGATCCCTGGGTGCAGTCTGGGATCAGTCTGGGGTGACTGCGTGCAATGTAGGATTCATGGGTGCAGTCTGGGATCAGTCTGGGGTTACTGAGTGCACTGTAGGATCCCTGGGTGCAGTCTGGGATCAGTCTGGGGAGACTGCGTGCACTGTACGATCCCTGGGTGCAGACTGGGATCAGTCTGGGGAGACTGCATCGACTGTGCGATCCCTGGGTGCAGTCTGGGATCAGTCTGGGGTGACTGCGTGCACTGTAGAATTCCTGGGTGCAGTCTGGGATCAGTCTGGCGAGACTGGGTGCACTCTGGGATCCCTGGGTGCAGTCTGGGATCAGTCTGGGGTGACTGCGTGCAGTGCAGGATCCCTGGGTGCAGTCTGGGGAAAGTCTGGGGTTACTGCGTGCACTGTAGGATCCCTGGGTGCAGTCTGGGAGCAGTCTGGTGTGACTGCGTGCAGTTTAGCATCCCTGGGTGCAGTCTGGGATCAGTCTGGGGTGACTGCGTGCACTTACATTCCCTGGGTGCAGTCTGTGATCAGTCTGGGGTGACTGCGTGCATTGCAGGATTCCTGGGTGCAGTCTGGGGTGACTGCGTGCACTGTAGGATCACTGGGTGCAGTCTGGGATCAGTCTGGGGTGACTGCGTGCACTGTAGGCTCCTTGAGTTCAGTCTGGGATCAGTCTCGGGTGACTGCGTGCACTGTAGGATTCATGGTTGCAGTCTGCGATCAGTCTGGGTGACTTGGTGCAGTCTGGGATCCCTGGGTGCAGTCTGGGATCAGTCTGGGGTGACTTGGTGCACTGTTGGATCCGTGGCTGCAGTCTGGGATCAGTCTGGGGTGACTGCGTGCACTGCAGGATCCCTGGGTGCAGTCTGCGATCAGTCTGGGGTGACTGCGTGCACTTTCCGATCCCTGGTTGCAGTCTGGGATCAGTCTGTGGTGACTGCGTGCACTCCAGGATCCCTGGGTGCAGTCTGAGATCAGTCTGGGGTGACTGCGTGCACTGTCCGATCCCTGGGTGCAGACTGGGATCAGTCTGGGGAGACTGCGTGCACTGCAGAATTCCTGGGCGCAGTCTAGGATCAGTCTGGCGAAACAGGTTGCAATCTGGTATCCCTGGGTGCAGTCTGGGATCAGTCTGGGGTGACTGCGTGCAGTGCAGGATCCCTGGGTACAGTCTGGGATCAGTCTGGGGTGACTGCGTGCACTGCAGGTTTCCTGGGTGCAGTCTGGGATCAGTGTGGGGTGATTGCGTGCACTGTTGGGTACCTGGGTGCCGCCTGGGATCAGTCTGGGGTGACTGGGTGCATGTAGGATTACTGGGTGCAGTCTGGGATCAGTCTGGGGTGACTGGGTGCACTGTCGGATCCGTGGCTGCATTCTGGGATCAGTCTGGGATGACTGCGTGCACTGTAGGATCCCCGGGTGCAGTCTGGGATCAGTCTGGGTTGACTGCGTGCAGTTTAGCATCCCTGGGTGCAGTCTGGGATCAGTCTGGGGTGACTGCGTGCACTTACATTCCCTGGGTGCAGTCTGTGATCAGTCTGGGGTGACTGCGTGCATTGCAGGATTCCTGGGTGCAGTCTGGGGTGACTGCGTGCACTGTAGGATCACTGGGTGCAGTCTGGGATCAGTCTGGGGTGACTGCGTGCACTGTAGGCTCCTTGAGTTCAGTCTGGGATCAGTCTCGGGTGACTGCGTGCACTGTAGGATTCATGGTTGCAGTCTGCGATCAGTCTGGGTGACTTGGTGCAGTCTGGGATCCCTGGGTGCAGTCTGGGATCAGTCTGGGGTGACTTGGTGCACTGTTGGATCCGTGGCTGCAGTCTGGGATCAGTCTGGGGTGACTGCGTGCACTGCAGGATCCCTGGGTGCAGTCTGCGATCAGTCTGGGGTGACTGCGTGCACTTTCCGATCCCTGGTTGCAGTCTGGGATCAGTCTGTGGTGACTGCGTGCACTCCAGGATCCCTGGGTGCAGTCTGAGATCAGTCTGGGGTGACTGCGTGCACTGTCCGATCCCTGGGTGCAGACTGGGATCAGTCTGGGGAGACTGCGTGCACTGCAGAATTCCTGGGCGCAGTCTGGGATCAGTCTGGCGAAACAGGTTGCAATCTGGTATCCCTGGGTGCAGTCTGGGATCAGTCTGGGGTGACTGCGTGCAGTGCAGGATCCCTGGGTACAGTCTGGGATCAGTCTGGGGTGACTGCGTGCACTGCAGGTTTCCTGGGTGCAGTCTGGGATCAGTGTGGGGTGATTGCGTGCACTGTCGGGTACCTGGGTGCCGCCTGGGATCAGTCTGGGGTGACTGGGTGCATGTAGGATTACTGGGTGCAGTCTGGGATCAGTCTGGGGTGACTGGGTGCACTGTCGGATCCGTGGCTGCATTCTGGGATCAGTCTGGGATGACTGCGTGCACTGTATGATCCCCGGGTGCAGTCTGGGATCAGTCTGGGTTGACTGCGTGCACTGTAGGATCCCTGGGTGCAGTCTGGGAACAGTCTGGGGTGACTGTGTGCACTGTAGGATCCCTGGGTGCAGTCTGGGATCAGTCTGGGATGACTGGGTGCATGTAGGATTACTGGGTGCAGTCTGGGATCAGTCTGTGGTGACTGCGTGCACTGTAGGATCCATGGGTGCAGTCTGGGATTAGTCTGGGATTATTGCCTGCACTGTAGGATTCCTGGGTGTTGTCTGGGATCAGTCTGGGGTGACTGGCTGCACTGTAGGATCCGTGGCTGTATTCTGGGATCAGTCTGGGATGACTGCGTGCACTGCAGGATCCCTGGGTGCAGTCTGGGATCAGTCTGGGGTGACTGCGTGCACTGTCGGATCCCTGGGTGCAGTCTGGGATCAGTCTGGGGTGACTGCGTGCAAAGTCGGATTCCTGGGAGCAGTCTGGGATCAGTCTGGGGTGACTGCGTGCACAGTAGGATCCCTGGGTGCAGTCTGGGATCAGTCTTGGTTGACTGCCTGCAATGTATTATTCATGGGTGCAGTCTGGGATCAGTCTGGGGTTAATGAGTGCACTGTAGGATCCCTGGGTGCAGTCTGGGATCAGTCTGGGGAGACTGCGTGGAATGTGCGATCCCTGGGTGCAGTCTGGGATCAGTCTGTGGTGACTGCGTGCACTGTAGAATTCCTGGGTGCAGTCTGGGATCAGTCTGGCGAGATTGGATGCACTCTGGGATCCCTGCGTGCAGTCTGGGATCAGTCTGGGGTGACTGCGTGCAGTGCAGGATCCCTGGGTGCAGTCTGGGATCAGTCTGGGGTTACTGCGTGCTCTGTAGGATTCCTGGGTTCAGTCTGGGATCAGTCTGGGGTGACTGCGTGCATTGCAGTTTTCCTGGGTGCAGTCTGGGATCAGTGTGGGGTGATTGCGTGCACTGTCGGTTTCCTGGGTGCCGTCTGGGATCAGTCTGGGGTGACTGCGTGCACTGTAGGATCCATGGGTGCAGTCTGGGATTAGTCTGGGATTATTGCCTGCACTGTAGGATTCCTGGGTTTTGTCTGGGATCAGTCTGGGGTGATTGGGTGCACTGTAGGATCCGTGGCTGCAGTCTGGGATCAGTCTGGGATGACTGCGTGCACTGTAGAGTCCCTGGGTGCAGTCTGGGTTCAGTCTGGGTTGACTGCGTGCACTGTAGCATCCCTGGGTGCAGTCTGGGATCAGTCTGGGGTGACTGCGTGCACTTTAGGATCCCTGGGTGCAGTCTGGGATCAGTCTGGGGTGACTGCGTGCAAAGTAGGATTCCTGGGAGCAGTCTGGGATCAGTCTGGGGTGACTGCGTGCACTGTAGGATCCCTGGGTGCAGTCTGGGATCAGTCTGGGATGACTGCATGCACTGTAGGATTCCTGGGTGCAGTCTGGGATCAGTCTGGGCTGACTGCGTGCACTGTAGGATCACTGGGTGGAGTCTGGAATCAGTCTGGGGTGACTGCGTGCACTGTAGCATCCATGGGTGCAGTCTGGGGAAAGACTGGGGTTACTGCGTGCACTGTAGGATCCCTGGGTGCAGTCTGGGAGCAGTCTGGTGTGACTGCGTGCAGTTTAGCATCCCTGGGTGCAGTCTGGGATCAGTCTGGGGTGACTGCGTGCACTTACATTCCCTGGGTGCAGTCTGTGATCAGTCTGGGGTGACTGCGTGCATTGCAGGATTCCTGGGTGCAGTCTGGGGTGACTGCGTGCACTGTAGGATCACTGGGTGCAGTCTGGGATCAGTCTGGGGTGACTGCGTGCACTGTAGGCTCCTTGAGTTCAGTCTGGGATCAGTCTCGGGTGACTGCGTGCACTGTAGGATTCATGGTTGCAGTCTGCGATCAGTCTGGGTGACTTGGTGCAGTCTGGGATCCCTGGGTGCAGTCTGGGATCAGTCTGGGGTGACTTGGTGCACTGTTGGATCCGTGGCTGCAGTCTGGGATCAGTCTGGGGTGACTGCGTGCACTGCAGGATCCCTGGGTGCAGTCTGGGATCAGTCTGGGGTGACTGCGTGCACTTTCCGATCCCTGGTTGCAGTCTGGGATCAGTCTGTGGTGACTGCGTGCACTCCAGGATCCCTGGGTGCAGTCTGAGATCAGTCTGGGGTGACTGCGTGCACTGTCCGATCCCTGGGTGCAGACTGGGATCAGTCTGGGGAGACTGCGTGCACTGCAGAATTCCTGGGCGCAGTCTGGGATCAGTCTGGCGAAACAGGGTGCAATCTGGTATCCCTGGGTGCAGTCTGGGATAAGTCTGGGGTGACTGTGTGCATTTTCAGATCCCTGGGTGCAGTCTGGGATCAGTCCAGGTTGACTGCGTGCACAGTGGGAACCCTGGGTGCAGTCTGGGGTCAGTCTGGGTTGACTGCGTGCAGTGCAGTATCCCTGGGTGCAGACTGGGATCAGTCTGGGGAGACTGTGTGCACTGTGCGAACTCTGGGTGCAGTCTGGGATCAGTCTGGGGTTACTGCCTGCACTGTAGGATTCATGGGTGCAGTCTGGGATCAGTCTGTGGTTACTGAGTGCTGTCGGATCCCTGTGTGCAGTCTGGGATCAGTCTGGGGAGACTGCATGCACTGTTCGATCCCTGGGTGCAGTCTGGGTTCAGTCAGGAGTGACTGCGTGAACTGTAGAATTCCAGGGTGCAGTCTGGGATCAGTCTGGCGTGACTGGGTGCACTCTGGGATCCCTGGGTGCAGTCTTGGATCAGTCTGGGGTGACTGGGTGCATTTTAGGATCCCTGGGTGCAGTCTGGGATCAGTCTGGGGTGACTGCGTGCACTCCAGGATCCCTGGGTGCAGTCTGTGATCAGTCAGCGGTGACTGCGTGCACTGTCCGATCCCAGGGTGCAGTCTGGGATTAGTCTGGGGTGACTGCGTGCACTGTAGATTTCCTGGCTGCAGTTTGGAATCAGTCTGGGATGACTTGGTGCACTCTGGAATCCCTGGGTTCAGTCTGGGATCAGTCTGGGTGACTGCGTGCAATCTGGGATCCCTGGGTGCAGTCTGGGATCAGTCTGGGGTGACTGCGTGCACTCTGGGATCCCTGGGTTCAGTCTGGGATCAGTCAGGGGTGACTTCCTGCAATGTAGGATTCATGGGTGCAGTCTGGGATCAGTCTGGGGTTACTGAGTGCACTGTAGGATCCCTGGGTGCAGTCTGGGATCAGTCTGGGGAGACTGCGTGCACTGTACGATTCCTGGGTGCAGACTGGGATCAGTCTGGGGAGACTGCGTGGACTGTGCGATCCCTGGGTGCAGTCTGGGATCAGTCTGGGGTGACTGCGTGCACTGTAGAATTCCTGGGTGCAGTCTGGGATGAGTCTGGCGAGACTGGGTGCACTCTGGGATTCTTGGGTGCAGTCTGGGATCAGTCTGGGGTGACTGCGTGCAGTGCAGGATCCCTGGGTGCAGTCTGGGATCAGTCTGGGGTGACTGCGTGAACTGCAGGTTTCCTGGGTGCAGTCTGGGATCAGTGTGGGGTGATTGCGTGCACTGTCGGGTTCCTGGGTGCCGTCTGGGATCAGTCTGGGGTGACTGGGTGCATGCAGGATTACTGGGTGCAGTCTGGGATCAGTCTGGGGTGACTGCGTGCACTGCAGTATCCATGGGTGCATTCTGGGATTAGTCTGGGATTATTGCCTGCACTGTAGGATTCCTGGGTGTTGTCTGGGATCAGTCTGGGGTGACTGGGTGCACTGTCGGTTCCGTGGCTGCATTCTGGGATCAGTCTGGGATGACTGCGTGCAATGTAGGATCCCTGGGTGCAGTCTGGGATCAGTCTGGGTTGACTGCGTGCAATGTAGGATCCCTGGGTGCAGTCTGGGATCAGTCTGGGTTGACTGCGTGCACTGTAGGATCCCTGGGTGCAGTCTGGGATCAGTCTGGGGTGACTGCGTGCACGGTAGCATCCCTGGGTGCAGTCTGGGATCAGTCTGGGGTGACTGTGTGCACTGTAGGATTCCTGGGTGCAGACTGGGATCAGTCTGGGGAGACTGGGTGCACTGTCGGATCCGTGGCTGCATTCTGGGATCAGTCTGGGATGACTGCGTGCACTGTAGGATCCCTGGGTGCAGTCTGGGATCAGTCTGGGTTGACTGCGTGCACTATAGGATCCCTGGGTGCAGTCTGGGATCAGTCTGGGGTGACTGTGTGCACTGTAGGATCACTGGGTGTAGTCTGGGATCAGTCTGGGGTGACTGTGTGCACTGTATGATCCCTGGGTGCAGTCTGGGATCAGTCTGGGGAGACTGCGTGGACTGTAGGATCCCTGGGTGCAGTCTGGGATCAGTCTGGGGTGACTGTGTGCACAGTAGGACCCCTGGGTGCAGTCGGGGATCAGTCTGGGGTGACTGTGTGCACAGTAGGATCCCTGGGTGCAGTCTGGGATCAGTCTGGGGTGACTGCGTGCACTGTAGGATCCCTGGGTGCAGTCTGGGATCAGTCTGGGGTGACTGTGTGCACAGTCGGATCCCTGGGTGCAGTCTGGGATCAGTCTGGGTTGACTGCGTGCAATGTAGGATTCATGGGTGCAGTCTGGGATCAGTCTGGGGTTACTGAGTGCACTGTAGGATCCCTGGGTGCAGTCTGGGATCAGTCTGGGGAGACTGCGTGCACTGTACGATCCCTGGGTGCAGACTGGGATCAGTCTGGGGAGACTGCGTCGACTGTGCGATCCCTGGGTGCAGTCTGGGATCAGTCTGGGGTGACTGCGTGCACTGTAGAATTCCTGGGTGCAGTCTGGGATCAGTCTGGCGAGACTGGGTGCACTCTGGGATCCCTGGGTGCAGTCTGGGATCAGTCTGGGGTGACTGCGTGCAGTGCAGGATCCCTGGGTGCAGTCTGGGATCAGTCTGGGGTGACTGTGTGCACTGCAGGTTTTCTGGGTGCAGTCTGGGATCAGTGTGGGGTGATTGCGTGCACTGTCGGGTTCCTGGGTGCCGTCTGTGATCAGTCTGGGGTGACTGGGTGCATGTAGGATTACTGGGTGCAGTCTGGGATCAGTCTGGGGTGACTGCGTGCACTGCAGGATCCATGGGTGCATTCTGGGATTAGTCTGGGATTATTGCCTGCACTGTAGGATTCCTGGGTGTTGTCTGGGATCAGTCTGGTGTGACTGGGTGCACTGTCCGATCCGTGGCTGCATTCTGGGATCAGTCTGGGATGACTGCGTGCACTGTAGGATCCCTGGGTGCAGTCTGGGATCAGTCTGGGTTGACTGCGTGCACTGTAGGATCCCTGGTGCAGTCTGGGATCAGTCTGGTTGACTTGGTGCAGTCTGGGATCACTGGGTGCAGTCTGGGATCAGTCTGGGGTGACTTGGTGCACTGTTGGATCCGTGGCTGCAGTCTGGGATCAGTCTGGGGTGACTGCGTGCACTGCAGGATCCCTGGGTGCAGTCTGCGATCAGTCTGGGGTGACTGCGTGCACTTTCCGATCCCTGGTTGCAGTCTGGGATCAGTCTGTGGTGACTGCGTGCACTCCAGGATCCCTGGGTGCAGTCTGAGATCAGTCTGGGTTGACTGCGTGCACTGTCCGATCCCTGGGTGCAGTCTGAGATCAGTCTGGGGTGACTGCGTGCACTGTAGAATTCCTGGGCGCAGTCTGGGATCAGTCTGGCGAAACTGGGTGCAATCTGGTATCCCTGGGTGCAGTCTGGGATAAGTCTGGGGTGACTGGGTGCATTTTCAGATCCCTGGGTGCAGTCTGGGATCAGTCCAGGTTGACTGCGTGCACAGTGGGAACCCTGGGTGCAGTCTGGGGTCAGTCTGGGTTGACTGCGTGCAGTGCAGTATCACTGGGTGCAGACTGGGAGTGAGTCTGGGGAGACTGTGTGCACTGTGCGATCTCTGGGTGCAGTCTGGGATCAGTCTGGGGTTACTGCCTGCACTGTAGGATTAATGGGTGCAGTCTGGGATCAGTCTGGGGTTACTGAGTGCTGTCGGATCCCTGGGTGCAGTCTGGGATCAGTCTGGGGAGACTGCATGCACTGTTCGATCCCTGGGTGCAGTCTGGGTTCAGTCAGGAGTGACTGCGTGAACTGTAGAATTCCAATGTGCAGTCTGGGATCAGTCTGGCGTGACTGGGTGCACTCTGGGATCCCTGGGTGCAGTCTTGGATCAGTCTGGGGTGACTGGGTGCATTTTAGGATCCCTGGGTGCAGTCTGGGATCAGTCTGGGGTGACTGCGTGCACTCCAGGATCCCTGGGTGCAGTCTGTGATCAGTCAGCGGTGACTGCGTGCACTGTCCGATCCCAGGGTGCAGTCTGGGATTAGTCTGGGGTGACTGCGTGCACTGTAGATTTCCTGGCTGCAGTTTGGAATCAGTCTGGGATGACTTGGTGCACTCTGGAATCCCTGGGTTCAGTCTGGGATCAGTCTGGGTGACTGCGTGCAATCTGGGATCCCTGGGTGCAGTCTGGGATCAGTCTGGGGTGACTGCGTGCACTCTGGGATCCCTGGGTTCAGTCTGGGATCAGTCAGGGGTGACTTCCTGCAATGTAGGATTCATGGGTGCAGTCTGGGATCAGTCTGGGGTTACTGAGTGCACTGTAGGATCCCTGGGTGCAGTCTGGGATCAGTCTGGGGAGACTGCGTGCACTGTACGATTCCTGGGTGCAGACTGGGATCAGTCTGGGGAGACTGCGTGGACTGTGCGATCCCTGGGTGCAGTCTGGGATCAGTCTGGGGTGACTGCGTGCACTGTAGAATTCCTGGGTGCAGTCTGGGATGAGTCTGGCGAGACTGGGTGCACTCTGGGATCCCTGGGTGCAGTCTGGGATCAGTCTGGGGTGACTGCGTGAATTGCAGGTTTCCTGGGTGCAGTCTGGGATCAGTGTGGGGTGATTGCGTGCACTGTCGGGTTCCTGGGTGCCGTCTGGGATCAGTCTGGGGTGACTGGGTGCATGTAGGATTACTGGGTGCAGTCTGGGATCAGTCTGGGGTGACTGCGTGCACTGCAGTATCCAAGGGTGCATTCTGGGATTAGTCTGGGATTATTGCCTGCACTGTAGGATTCCTGGGTGTTGTCTGGGATCAGTCTGGGGTGACTGGGTGCACTGTCGGTTCCGTGGCTGCATTCTGGGATCAGTCTGGGATGACTGCGTGCACTGTAGGATCCCTGGGTGCAGTCTGGGATCAGTCTGGGTTGACTGCGTGCAATGTAGGATCCCTGGGTGCAGTCTGGGATCAGTCTGGGTTGACTGCGTGCACTGTAGGATCCCTGGGTGCAGTCTGGGATCAGTCTGGGGTGACTGCGTGCACGGTAGGATCCCTGGGTGCAGTCTGGGATCAGTCTGGGGTGACTGTGTGCACTGTAGGATCCCTGGGTGCAGACTGGGATCAGTCTGGGGAGACTGGGTGCACTGTCGGATCCGTGGCTGCATTCTGGGATCAGTCTGGGATGACTGCGTGCACTGTAGGATCCCTGGGTGCAGTCTGGGATCAGTCTGGGTTGACTGCGTGCACTATAGGATCCCTGGGTGCAGTCTGGGATCAGTCTGGGGTGACTGTGTGCACTGTAGGATCACTGGGTGTAGTCTGGGATCAGTCTGGGGTGACTGTGTGCACTGTATGATCCCTGGGTGCAGTCTGGGATCAGTCTGGGGAGACTGCGTGGACTGTAGGATCCCTGGGTGCAGTCTGGGATCAGTCTGGGGTGACTGTGTGCACAGTAGGATCCCTGGGTGCAGTCTGGGATCAGTCTGGGGTGACTGTGTGCACAGTAGGATCCCTGGGTGCAGTCTGGGATCAGTCTGGGGTGACTGCGTGCACTGTAGGATCCCTGGGTGCAGTCTGGGATCAGTCTGGGGTGACTGTGTGCACAGTAGGATCCCTGGGTGCAGTCTGGGATCAGTCTAGGTTGACTGCGTGCAATGTAGGATTCATGGGTGCAGTCTGGGATCAGTCTGGGGTTACTGAGTGCACTGTAGGATCCCTGGGTGCAGTCTGGGATCAGTCTGGGGAGACTGCGTGCACTGTACGATCCCTGGGTGCAGACTGGGATCAGTCTGGGGAGACTGCGTCGACTGTGCGATCCCTGGGTGCAGTCTGGGATCAGTCTGGGGTGACTGCGTGCACTGTAGAATTCCTGGGTGCAGTCTGGGATCAGTCTGGCGAGACTGGGTGCACTCTGGGATCCCTGGGTGCAGTCTGGGATCAGTCTGGGGTGACTGCGTGCAGTGCAGGATCCCTGGGTGCAGTCTGGGATCAGTCTGGGGTGACTGCGTGCACTGCAGGTTTTCTGGGTGCAGTCTGGGATCAGTGTGGGGTGATTGCGTGCACTGTCGGGTTCCTGGGTGCGGTCTGTGATCAGTCTGGGGTGACTGGGTGCATGTAGGATTACTGGGTGCAGTCTGGGATCAGTCTGGGGTGACTGCGTGCACTGCAGGATCCATGGGTGCATTCTGGGATTAGTCTGGGATTATTGCCTGCACTGTAGGATTCCTGGGTGTTGTCTGGGATCAGTCTGGGGTGACTGGGTGCACTGTCCGATCCGTGGCTGCATTCTGGGATCAGTCTGGGATGACTGCGTGCACTGTAGGATCCCTGGGTGCAGTCTGGGATCAGTCTGGGTTGACTGCGTGCACTGTAGGATCCCTGGTGCAGTCTGGGATCAGTCTGGGTGACTTGGTGCAGTCTGGGATCCCTGGGTGCAGTCTGGGATCAGTCTGGGGTGACTTGGTGCACTGTTGGATCCGTGGCTGCAGTCTGGGATCAGTCTGGGGTGACTGCGTGCACTGCAGGATCCCTGGGTGCAGTCTGCGATCAGTCTGGGGTGACTGCGTGCACTTTCCGATCCCTGGTTGCAGTCTGGGATCAGTCTGTGGTGACTGCGTGCACTCCAGGATCCCTGGGTGCAGTCTGAGATCAGTCTGGGGTGACTGCGTGCACTGTCCGATCCCTGGGTGCAGACTGGGATCAGTCTGGGGAGACTGCGTGCACTGTAGAATTCCTGGGCGCAGTCTGGGATCAGTCTGGCGAAACTGGGTGCAATCTGGTATCCCTGGGTGCAGTCTGGGATAAGTCTGGGGTGACTGGGTGCATTTTCATATCCCTGGGTGCAGTCTGGGATCAGTCCAGGTTGACTGCGTGCACTGTGGGAACCCTGGGTGCAGTCTGGGGTCAGTCTGGGTTGACTGCGTGCAGTGCAGTATCACTGTGTGCAGACTGGGAGTGAGTCTGGGGAGACTGTGTGCACTGTGCGATCTCTGGGTGCAGTCTGGGATCAGTCTGGGGTTACTGCCTGCACTGTAGGATTCATGGGTGCAGTCTGGGATCAGTCTGGGGTTACTGAGTGCTGTCGGATCCCTGGGTGCAGTCTGGGATCAGTCTGGGGAGACTGCATGCACTGTTCGATCCCTGGGTGCAGTCTGGGTTCAGTCAGGAGTGACTGCGTGAACTGTAGAATTCCAGGGTGCAGTCTGGGATCAGTCTGGCGTGACTGGGTGCACTCTGGGATCCCTGGGTGCAGTCTTGGATCAGTCTGGGGTGACTGGGTGCATTTTAGGATCCCTGGGTGCAGTCTGGGATCAGTCTGGGGTGACTGCGTTCACTCCTGGATCCCTGGGTGCAGTCTGTGATCAGTCTGCGATGACTGCGTGCACTGTCCGATCCCAGGGTGCAGTCTGGGATTAGTCTGGGGTGACTGCGTGCACTGTAGATTTCCTGGCTGCAGTTTGGAATCAGTCTGGGATGACTTGGTGCACTCTGGAATCCCTGGGTTCAGTCTGGGATCAGTCTGGGTGACTGCGTGCTATCTGGGATCCCTGGGTGCAGTCTGGGATCAGTCTGGGGTGACTGCGTGCACTCTGGGATCCCTGGGTTCAGTCTGGGATCAGTCAGGGGTGACTGCCTGCAATGTAGGATTCATGGGTGCAGTCTGGGATCAGTCTGGGGTTACTGAGTGCACTGTAGGATCCCTGGGTGCAGTCTGGGATCAGTCTGGGGAGACTGCGTGCACTGTACGATCCCTGGGTGCAGACTGGGATCAGTCTGGGGAGACTGCGTGGACTGTGCGATCTCTGGGTGCAGTCTGGGATCAGTCTGGGGTGACTGCGTGCACTGTAGAAATCCTGGGTGCAGTCTGGGATCAGTCTGGCGAGACTGGGTGCACTCTGGGATCCCTGGGTGCAGTCTGGATCAGTCTGGGGTGACTGCGTGCAGTGCAGAATCCCTGGGTGCAGTCTGGGATCAGTCTGTGACTGCGTGCACTGCAGGTTTCCTGGGTGCAGTCTGGGATCAGTGTGGGGTGATTGCGTGCACTGTCGGATCCCTGGGTGCAGTCTGGGATCAGTCTGGGGAGACTGCATGCACTGTTCGATCCCTGGGTGCAGTCTGGGTTCAGTCAGGAGTGACTGCGTGAACTGTCGAATTCCAGGGTGCAGTCTGGGATCAGTCTGGCGTGACTGGGTGCACTCTGGGATCCCTGGGTGCAGTCTTGGATCAGTCTGGGGTGACTGGGTGCATTTTAGGATCCCTGGGTGCAGTCTGGGATCAGTCTGGGGTGACTGCGTGCACTCCAGGATCCCTAGGTGCAGTCTGTGATCAGTCTGCGGTGACTGCGTGCACTGTCCTTTCCCAGGGTGCAGTCTGGGATTAGTCTGGGGTGACTGCGTGCACTGTAGATTTCCTGGCTGCAGTTTGGAATCAGTCTGGGATGACTTGGTGCACTCTGGAATCCCTGGGTTCAGTCTGGGATCAGTCTGGGTGACTGCGTGCAATCTGGGATCCCTGGGTGCAGCCTGGGATCAGTCTGGGGTGACTGTGTGCACTCTGGGATCCTTGGGTTCAGTCTGGGATCAGTCAGGGGTGACTGCCTGCAATGTAGGATTAATGGGTGCAGTCTGGGATCAGTCTGGGGTTACTGAGTGCACTGTAGGATCCCTGGGTGCAGTCTGGGATCAGTCTGGGGAGACTGCGTGGACTGTGCGATCCCTGGCTGCAGTCTGGGATCAGTCTGGCGAGACTGGATGCACTCTGGGATCCCTGGGTGCAGTCTGGGATCAGTCTGGGGTGACTGCGTGCAGTGCAGGATCCCTGGGTGCAGTCTGGGATCAGTCTGGGGTGACTGCGTGCACTGCAGGTTTCCTGGGTGCAGTCTGGGATCAGTGTGGGGTGATTGCGTGCACTGTCGGATACCTGGGTGCCGTCTGGGATCAGTCTGGGGAGACTGGGTGCATGTAGGATTACTGGGTGCAGTCTGGGATCAGTCTGGGGTGACTGGGTGCACTGTCGGATCCGTGGCTGCATTCTGGGATCAGTCTGGGATGACTGCGTGCACTGTAGGATCCCTGGGTGCAGACTGGGATCAGTCTGGGTTGACTGCGTGCACTGTAGGATCCCTGGGTGCAGTCTGGGATCAGTCTGGGGTGACTGTGTGCACTGTAGGATCCCTGGGTGCAGTCTGGGATCAGTCTGGGGTGACTGTGTGCACTGTAGGATCCCTGGGTGCAGACTGGTATCAGTCTGGGGAGACTGCGTGGACTGTGCGATCCCTGGGTGCAGTCTGGGATCAGTCAGGGGTGACTGCCTGCAATGTAGGATTCATGGGTGCAGTCTGGGATCAGTCTGGGGTTACTGAGTGCACTGTAGGATCCCTGGGTGCAGTCTGGGATCAGTCTGGGGTGACTGCGTGCACTGCAGGTTTCCTGGGTGCAGTCTGGGATCTGTGTGGGGTGATTGCGTGCACTGTCAGGTTCCTGGGTGCCGTCTGGGATCAGTCTGGGGTGACTGGGTGCATGTAGGATTACTGGGTGCAGTCTGGGATCAGTCTGGGGTGACTGCGTGCACTGCGGGATCCATGGGTGCATTCTGGGATTCGTCTGGGATTATTGCCTGCACTGTAGGATTCCTGGGTGTTGTCTGGGATCAGTCTGGGGTGACTGGGTGCACTGTCGGATCCGTGGCTGCATTCTGGGATCAGTCTGGGATGACTGCGTGCACTTTAGGATCACTGGGTGCAGTCTGGGATCAGTCTGGGTTGACTGCGTGCACTGTAGGATCCCTGGTGCAGTCTGGGATCAGTCTGGGGTGACTGTGTGCACTGTAGGATCCCTGGGTGCAGTCCGTGATCAGTCTGGGGTGACTGCGTGCAAAGTAGGATTCCTGGGAGCAGTCTGGGATCAGTCTGGGGTGACTGCGTGCAGAGTAGGTTCCCTGGTTGCAGTCTGGGATCAGTCTTGGGTGACTGCCTGCAATGTCGGATTCCTGGGTGCAGTCTGGGATCAGTCTGGGGTTACTGAGTGCACTGTAGGATCCCTGGGTGCAGTCTGGGATCAGTCTGGGGAGACTGCGTGCTCTGTACGATCCCTGGGTGCAGACTGGGATCAGTCTGGGGAGACTGCGTGGACTGTGCGATACCTCGGAGCAATCTGGGATCAGTCTGGGGTGACTGCGTGCACTGTAGAATTCCTGAGTGCAGTCTGGGATCAGTCTGGCGAGACTGGGTGCATTCTGGGATCCCTGGGTGCAGTCAGGGATCAGTCTGGGGTGACTGCGTGCAGTGCAGGATCCCTGGGTGCAGTCTGGGATGAGTCTGGGATGACTGCGTGCTCTGTCGGATTCCTGGGTTCAGTCTGGAATCAGTCTGGGGTGACTGCGTGCACTGCAAGTTTCCTGTGTGCAGTCTGGGATCAGTGTGGGGTGATTGCGTGCACTGTCGGGTTCCTGGGTGCCGTCTGGGATCAATCTGGGGTGACTGCGTGCACTGTAGGATCCATGGGTGCAGTCTGGGATTAGTCTGGGATTATTGCCTGCACTGTAGGATTCCTGGGTGTAGTCTGGGATCAGTCTGGGATGACTGCGTGCACTGTAGGTTCCCTGGGTGCAGTCTGGGATCAGTCTGGGTTGACTGCGTGCACTGTAGGATCCCTGGGTGCAGTCTGGGATCAGTCTGGGGTGACTGCGTGCACTGTAGGATCCCTGGTTGCAGTCTGTGATCAGTCTGGGGTGACTGCGTGCAAAGTAGGATTCCTGTGAGCAGTCTGGGATCAGTCTAGGGTGACTGCGTGCATTGTAGGATCCCTGGGTGCAGTCTGGGATCAGTCTGGGATGAACGCGTGCACTGTAGGATCCCTGGGTGCAGTCTGGGATCAGTCTGGGGTGACTGCGCGCACTGCAGGATTCCTGGGTGCAGTCTGGGATCAGTCTGGGGTGACTGCGTGCATTGCAGGATTCCTGGGTGCACTCTGGGGTGACTGCGTGCACTGTAGGCTCCCTGAGTGCAGTCTGGGATCAGTCTGGGTTTACTGCGTGCACTGTCGGATTCATGGTTGCAGTCTCGGATCAGTCTGCGGTGACTGTTTGCACTGTCGGATCCATGGGTGCAGACTGGGATTAGTCTGGGGTAACTGCGTGCAGTGTCGAATCCCTTGGTGCAGTCTGGGATCAGTCTGGGGTGACTGCGTGCAATGTAGGATCCCTGGGTGCAGCCTGGGATCAGTCTGGGGTGACTGCGTGCACTGTAGGATCCCTGGGTGCAGTCTGGGATCAATCTGTGGTGACTGCCTGCACAGTAGATTTCCTGGGTGCAGTCCGGGATCAGTCTGGTGTGACTGCTTGCAATGTAGGTTTCCTGGGTGCAGTCTGGGAATAGTCTGGGGTGACTGGGTGCAGTGTAGGATCCCTGGGTGCTGTCTGGGATCAGTCTGGGGTGACTGCCTGCACTTTCCGATCCCTGGGTGCAGTCTGGGATCAGTCTGGGATGACTGGGTGCACTCTGGGATCACTGGGTGCAGTCTGGGATCAGTCTGGGGTGACTGTGTGCACTGCAGGATCCCTGGGTGCAGTCTGGGATCAGTCTGGGGTGACTGCGTGCACTGTTGGATCCCTGGGTGCAGTCTGGGATCAGTCTGGGATGACTGCGTGCATTGCAGGATCCTTGGGTGCAGTTTGGGATCTGTCTGGGGTGACTGCGTGCACTGTAGGCTCCCTGAGTGCAGTCTGGGATCAGTCTGGGGTTACTGCGTGCACTGTAGGATTCATGGTTGCAGTCTGCGATCAGTCTGGGTGACTTGGTGCCGTCTGGGATTCCTGGGTGCAGTATGGGATCAGTCTGGGGTGACTGGGTGCACTGTAGGATCCGTGGCTGCAGTCTGGGATCATTATGGGGTGACTCCGTGCTCTCTATGATCCCTGGGTTCAGTCTGGGATCAGTCTGGGTAGACTGCGTGCACTCTGGGATCCCTGGGTGCAGTCTGGGATCAGTCTGGGGTGACTGCGTGCACTGTAGAATTCCTGGGTGCAGTCTGGGATCAGTCTGGCGAGACTGGGTGCACTCTGGGATCCCTGGGTGCAGTCTGGGATCAGTCTGGGTGACTGCGTGCACTCCATGATCCCTGGGTGCAGTCTGTGATCAGTCTGCGGTGACTGCGTGCACTGTCCGATCCCAGGGTGCAGTCTGGGATCAGTCTGGGATGACTTGGTGCACTCTGGAATCCGTGGGTTCAGTCTGGGATCAGTCTGGGTGACTGCGTGCAATCTGGGATCCCTGGGTGCAGTCTGGGATCAGTCTGGGGTGACTGCGTGCACTCTGGGATCCCTGGGTTCAGTCTGTGATCAGTCTGGGGTGACTGCGTGCACAGTAGGATCCCTGGGTGCAGTCTGGGATCAGTCTGGGGTGACTGCCTGCAATGTAGGATTCATGGGTGCAGTCTTGGATCAGTCTGGGGTTACTGAGTGCACTGTAGGATCCCTGGGTGTAGTCTGGGATCAGTCTGGGGAGACTGCGTGCACTGTACGATCCCTGGGTGCAGACTGGGATCAGTCTGGGGAGAAGGCGTGGACTGTGCGATCCCTGGGTGCAGTCTGGGATCAGTCTGGGGTGACTGCGTGCACTGTAGAATTCCTGGGTGCAGTCTGGGATCAGTCTGGCGAGACTGGGTGCACTCTGGGATCCCTGGGTGCAGTCTGGGGTCAGTCTGGGTTGACTGCGTGCAGTGCAGTATCCCTGGGTGCAGTCTTGGATCAGTCTGGGGTGACTCCGTGCTCTGTAGGATTCCTGGGTGCAGTCTGGGATCAGTCTGGGGTGACTGCGTGCACTGCCGGTTTCCTGGGTGCAGTCTGGGATCAGTCTGGGGTTACTGAATGCACAGTAGGATCCCTGGGTGCAGTCTGCGATCAGTCTGGGGAGACTGCGTGCACTGTACGATCCCTGGGTGCAGACTGGGATCAGTCTGGGGAGACTGTGTGCACTGTGCGATCCCTGGGTGCAGTCTGGGATCAGTCTGGGGTTACTGCCTGCACTGTAGGATTCATGGGTGCAGTCTGGGATCAGTCTGGGGTTACTGAGTGCACTGACGAATCCCTGGGTGCAGTCTGGGATCAGTCTGGGGAGACTGCATGCACTGTTCGATCCCTGGGTGCAGTCTGGGTTCAGTCAGGAGTGACTGCGTGAACTGTAGAATTCCAGGGTGCAGTCTGGGATTAGTCTGGGGTGACTGGGTGCATTTTAGGATCCCTGAGTGCAGTCTGGGATCAGTCCAGCTGGACTGCTTGCACACTGGGAACCCTGGGTGCAGTCTGGGATCAGTCTGGGTTGACTGCTTGCAGTGCAGTATCCCTGGGTGCAGTCTTGGATCAGTCTGGGGTGATTGAGTGCTCTGTAGGATTCCTGGGTGCAGTCTGGGATCAGTCTGGGGTGACTATGTGCACTGCCGGTTTCCTGGGTGCAGTCTGGGATCAGTCTGGGTTTACTGAGTGCACTATAGGATCCCTGGGTGCAGTCTGGGTTCAGTCTGGGGAGACTGCGTGCACTGTACGATCCCTGGGTGCAGACTGGGATCAGTCTGGGGAAACTGTGTGCACTGTGCGCACCCTGGGTGCAGTCTGGGATCAGTCTGGGATCAGTCTGGTGTTACTGCCTGAACTGTATGATTCATGGGTGCAGTCTGGGATCAGTCTGGGGTTACTGAGTGCTGTCGGATCCCTGGGTGCAGTCTGGGATCAGTCTGGGGAGACTGCATGCACTGTTCGATCCCTGGGCGCAGTCTGGGTTCAGTCAGGAGTGACTGCGTGAATTGTAGAATTCCAGGGTGCAGTCTGGGATCAGCCTGGCGTGACTGGTTGCACTCTGGGATCCCTGGGTGCAGTCTTGGATCAGTCTGGGGTGACTGGGTGCATTTTAGGATCCCTGGGTGCAGTCTGGGATCAGTCTGGGTAGACTGCGTGCACTCTGGGATCACTGGGTGCAGTCTGGGATCAGTCTGGGTTGACTGCGTGCACTGTCGGATCCCTGGGTGCAGTCTGGGATCAGTCTGGGTTGACTGCGTGCACTGTAGGATCCCTGGTTGCAGTCTGGGATCAGTCTGGGGTGACTGCGTGCAAAGTAGGATTCCTGGGAGCAGTCTGGGATCAGTCTGGGGTGACCGCGTGCATTGTAGGATCCCTGGGTTCAGTCTGGGTTCAGTCTGGGATGAGTGAATGCACTGTAGGATCCCTGGGTGCAGTCTGGGATCAGTCTGGGGAGACTGCGTGCACTGTACGATCCCTGGGTACAGACTGGGATCAGTCTGGGGAGACTGTGTGCACTGTGCGATCCCTGGGTGCAGTCTGGGATCAGTCTGGGGTTACTGCCTGCACTGTAGGATTAATGGGTGCAGTCTGGGATCAGTCTGGGGTTACTGAGTGCTGTCGGATCCCTGGGTGCAGTCTGGGATCAGTCTGGGGAGAATGCATGCACTGTTCGATCCCTGGGAGCAGTCTGGGTTCAGTCTGGGGTGATTGCGTGCTCTGTAGGATCCCTGGGTGCAGTCTGGGATCAGTCTGGGATGACTGCGTGCACTGTAGGATCCCTGGGTGCAGTCTGGGATCAGTCTGGGGTGACTGCGCGCACTCTGGGATTCCTGGGTGCAGTCTGGGATCAGTCTGGGGTGACTGCGTGCACTTACGTTCCCTGGGTGCAGTCTGGGATCAGTCTGGGGTGACTGCTTGGATTGCAGGATTCCTGGGTGCAGTCTGGGGTGACTGCGTGCACTGTAGGATCACTGGGTGCAGTCTGGGATCAGTCTGGGGTGACTGCGTGCACTGTAGGCTCCCTGAGTGCAGTCTGGGATCAGTCTGGGTTTACTGCGTGCACTGCAGGATTCATGGTTGCAGTCTGGGATCAGTCTGTGGTGACTGTGTGCACTGTCGGATCCATGGGTGCAGACTGGGATTAGTCTGGGGTAACTGCGTGCAGTGTCCAAAACCTGGGTGCAGTCTGGGATCAGTCTGGGGTGACTGCGTGCAATGTAGGATCCCTGGGTGCAGTCTGGGATCATTCTGGGGTGACTGCGTGCACTGTAGGATCACTGGGTGCAGTCTGGGATCAATCTGGGGTGACTGCCTGCACTGTAGATTTCCTGGGTGCAGTCCGGGATCAGTCGGGGTGACTTGGTGCACTCTGGAATCGCTGGCTGCAGTCTGGGACAAGTCTGGGGTGACTGCGTGCACTGTGGGAACCCTGGGTGCAATCTGGGATCAGTCTGGGGTGACTGGGTGCACTCTATGATCCCTGGGTGCAGTCTGGGATCTGTCTGGGGTGACTGGGTGCACTCTAGGATCCCTGGGTGCAGTCTGGGATCTGTCTGGGGTGACTGCGTGCATAGTAGGATCCCTGGATGCAGTCTGGGATCAGTCTGGTGTGACTGCTTGCAATGTAGGTATCCTGGGTGCAGTCTGGGAATAGTCTGGGGTGACTGGGTGCAGTGTAGGATCCCTGGGTGCAGTCTGGGATCAGTCTGGGGTGACTGCGTGCACTTTCCGATGCCTGGGTGCAGTCTGGGATCAGTCTGAGGAGAATGCGTGCAAAGTAGGATTCCTGGGAGCAGTCTGGTATCAGTCTGGGGTGATTGCGTGCACTGTAGGATCCCTGGGTGCAGTCTGGGATCAGTCTGGGATGACTGCGTGCACTGTAGGTTCCCTGGGTGCAGTCTGGGATCAGTCTGGGGTGACTGCGTGCACTGCAGGATTCCTGGGTGCAGTCTGGGATCAGTCTGGGGTGATTGCGTGCACTGTAGGATCACTGGGTGCAGTCTGGGATCAGTCTGGGGTGACTGCGTGCACTGTAGCATCCATGGGTGCAGTCTGGGGAAAGACTGGGGTTACTGCGTGCACTGTAGGATCCCTGGGTGCAGTCTGGGAGCAGTCTGGTGTGACTGCGTGCAGAGTAGGATCCCTGGGTGCAGTCTGGGATCAGTCTGGGATGACTGGGTGCATGTAGGATTACTGGGTGCAGTCTGGGATCAGTCTGGGTTGACTGCGTGCACTGTAGGATCCATGGGTGCAGTCTGGGATTAGTCTGGGATTATTGCCTGCACTGTAGGATTCCTGGGTGTTGTCTGGGATCAGTCTGGGGTGACTGACTGCACTTTAGGATCCGTGGCTGCATTCTGGGATCAGTCTGGGATGACTGCGTGCACTGTAGGATCCCTGGGTGCAGTCCGGGATCAGTCTGGTGTGACTGCGTGCAAAGTAGGATTCCTGGGAGCAGTCTGGAATCAGTCTGGGGTGACTGCGTGCACAGTAGGATCCCTGGGTGCAGTCTGGGATCAGTCTTGGGTGCAGTCTGGGATCAGTCTGGTGTGACCGATTGCACTGTAGGATCCCTGGGTGCAGTCTGGGATCAGTCTGGCGTGACTGCGTGCAAAGTCGGATTCCTGGGAGCAGTCTGGAATCAGTCTGGGGTGACTGCGTGCAGAGTCGGATCCCTGGGTGCAGTCTGGGATCAGTCTGGCGTGACTGGGTGCATTCTGGGATCCTGGGTGCAGTCTTGGATCAGTCTGGGGTGACTGGGTGCATTTTAGGATCCCTGGGTGCAGTCTGGGATCAGTCTGAGGAGACTGCGTGCACTCTGGGATCCCTTGGTACAGTCTGGGAGCAGTCTGGGTTGACTGCGTGCACTGCAGGATCCCTGGGTGCAGTCTGGGATCATTCTGGGGTGACTGCGTGCTCTGTAGGATCCCTGGGTGCAGTCTGGGATCATTCTGGGGTGACTGCGTGCTCTTTATGATCCCTGGGTGCAGTATGGGATCAGTCTGGGAAGACTGTGTGCACTCTGGGATCCCTGGGTGCAGTCTGGGATCAGTCTGGGGTGACTGCGTGCACTGTAGAATTCCTGGGTGCAGTCTGGGATCAGTCTGGCGAGACTGGGTGCACTCTGGGATCCCTGGGTGCAGTCTGGGATCAGTCTGGGGTGACTGCGTGCACTCCAGGATCCCTGGGTGCAGTCTGTGATCAGTCTGCGGTGACTGCGTGCAATGTCCGATCCCTGGGTGCAGTCTGGGATCAGTCTGGGGTGACTGCGTGCACTGTAGATTTCCTGGCTCCAGTTTGGAATCAGTCTGGGATGACTTGGTGCTCTCTGGAATCCCTGGGTTCAGTCTGGGATCAGTCTGGGTGACTGCGTGCAATCTGGGATCCATGCGTGCAGTCTGGGATCAGTCTGGGGTGACTGCGTGAACTCTGGGATCCCTGGGTTCAGTCTGTGATCAGTCTGGAGTGACTGCGTGCACAGTAGGATCCCTGGGTGCAGTCTGGGATCAGTCTGGGGTGACTGCCTGCAATGTAGGATTCATGGGTGCAGTCTGGGATCAATCTGGGGAGACTGCATGCACTGTTCGATCCCTGGGTGCAGTCTGTTTTCAGTCAGGAGTCACTGCGTGAACTGTAGAATTCCAGGGTGCAGTCTGGGATCAGTCTGGCGTGACTGGGTGCACTCTGGGATCCTGGGTGCAGTATTGGATCAGTCTGGGGTGACTGGGTGCATTTTAGGATTGCTGGGTGCAGTCTGGGATCAGTCTGGTGAGACTGCGTGCACTCTGGGATCCCTGGGTGCAGTCTGGGTGCAGTCTGGGTTGACTGCGTGCACTGCAGGATCCCTGGGTGCAGTCTGGGATCATTCTGGGGTGACTGCGTGCTCTGTACGATCCCTGGGTGCAGTCTGGGATCATTCTGGGATTACTGCGTGAACTGTAGAATTCCTGGGTGCAGTCTGGGATCAGTCTGGCGAGACTGGGTGCACTCTGGGATCCCTGGGTGCAGTCTGGGATCAGTCTGGGGCGACTGCGTGCACTCCAGGATCCCTGGGTGCAGTCTGTGATCAGTCTGGGGTGACTGCGTGCACTGTAGTTTTCGTGGCTGCAGTTTGGAATCAGTCTGGGATGACTTGGTGCACTCTGGAATCCCTGGGTTCAGTCTGGGATCAGTCTGGGTGACTGCGTGCAATCTGGGATCCATGGGTGCAGTCTGGGATCAGTCTGGGGTGACTGCGTGCAATCTGGGATCCCTGGGTTCAGTCTGTGATCAGTCTGGGGTGACTGCCTGCAATGTAGGATTCATGGGTGCAGTCTGGGATCAGTCTGGGGTTACTGAGTGCACTGTAGGATCCCTGGGTGCAGTCTGGGATCAGTCTGGGGAGACTGCATGCACTGTAGCATCCATGGGTGCAGTCTGGGGAAAGACTGGGGTTACTGCGTGCACTGTAGTACCCTGGGTGCAGTCTGGGAGCAGTCTGGTGTGACTGAGTGCACTGTAGGATCCCTGTGTGCAGTCTGGGATCAGTCTGGGTTGACTGCGTGCACTGTACGATCTCTGGGTGCAGACTGGGATCAGTCTGGCGTTAATGCCTGCAATGTAGGATTCATGGATGCAGTCTGTGATCAGTCTGGGGTTACTGAGTGCACTGTCGGATCCCTGGGTGCAGTCTGGGATCAGTCTGGGGAGACTGCATGCACTGTTCGATCCCTGGGTGCAGTCTGGGTTCAGTCAGGAGTGACTGCGTGAACTGTAGAATTCCAGGGTGCAGTCTGGGATCAGTATGGCGTGACTGGGTGCACTCTGGGATCCCTGGGTGCAGTCTTAGCTCATTCTGGGTTGACTGGGTGCATTTTAGGATCCCTGGGTGCAGTCTGGGATCAGTCCAGATGGACTGCGTGCATACTGGGAACCCTGGGTGCAGTCTGGGATCAGTCTGGGTTGACTGCGTGCTCTGTAGGATTCCTGGGTGCAGTCTGGGATCAGTCTGGCGAGACTGGGTGCACTCTGGGATCCCTGGGTGCAGTCTGGGATCAGTCTGGGGTGACTGCGTGCACTCCAGGATCCCTGGGTGCAGTCTGTGATCAGTCTGCGGTGACTGCGTGCACTGTCCGATCCCTGGGTGCAGTCTGGGATCAGTCTGGGGTGACAGCGTGCACTGTAGATTTCCTGGCTCCAGTTTGGAATCAGTCTGGGATGACTTGCTGCTCTCTGGAATCCCTGGGTTCAGTCTGGGATCAGTCTGGGTGACTGCGTGCAATCTGGGATCCATGGGTGCAGTCTGGGATCAGTCTGGGGTGACTGCGTGCACAGTAGGATCCCTGGGTGCAGTCTGGGATCAGTCTGGGGTGACTGTCTGCAATGTAGGATTCATGGGTGCAGTCTGGGATCAATCTGGGGAGACTGCATGCACTGTTCGATCCCTTGGTGCAGTCTGGATTCAGTCAGGAATCACTGCGTGAACTGTAGAATTCAAGGGTGCAGTCTGGGATCAGTCTGGCGTGACTGGGTGCACTCTGGGATCCTGGGTGCAGTCTTGGATCTGTCTGGGGTGACTGGGTGCATTTTAGGATCCCTGGGTGCAGTCTGGGATCAGTCTGGTTAGACTGCGTGCACTCTGGGATCCCTGGGTGCAGTCTGGGTGCAGTCTGGGTTGACTGCGTGCACTGCAGGATCCCTGGGTGCAGTCTGGGATCATTCTGGGGTGACTGCGTGCTCTGTAGGATCCCTGGGTGCAGTCTGGGATCATTCTGGGCTTACTGCGTGAACTGTAGAATTCCTGGGTGCAGTCTGGGATCAGTCTGGCGAGACTGGGTGCACTCTGGGATCCCTGGGTGCAGTCTGGGATCAGTCTGGGGCGACTGCGTGCACTCCAGGATCCCTGGGTGCAGTCTGTGATCAGTCTGGGGTGACTGCCTGCACTGTAGTTTTCGTGGCTGCAGTTTGGAATCAGTCTGGGATGACTTGGTGCACTCTGGAATCCCTGGGTTCAGTCTGGGATCAGTCTGGGTGTCTGCGTGCAATCTGGGATCCCTGGGTTCAGTCTGTGATCAGTCTGGGGTGACTGCGTGCACAGTAGGATCCCTGGGTGCAGTCTGGGATCAGTCTGGGGTGACTGCCTGCAATGTAGGATTCATGGGTGCAGTCTGGGATCAGTCTGGGGTTACTGAGTGCACTGTAGGATCCCTGGGTGCAGTCTGGGATCAGTCTGGGGCGACTGCGTGCACTGTAGCATCCATGGGTGCAGTCTGGGGAAAGACTGGGGTTACTGCGTGCACTGTAGGATCCCTGGGTGCAGTCTGGGAGCAGTCTGGTGTGACTGAGTGCACTGTAGGATCCCTGTGTGCAGTCTGGGATCAGTCTGGGGAGACTGCGTGCACTGTACGATCCCTGGGTGCAGACTGGGATCAGTCTGGGGAGACTGTGTGCACTGTGCGATCCCTGGGTGCAGTCTGGGATCAGTCTGGCGTTAATGCCTGCACTGTAGGATTCATGGATGCAGTCTGCGATCAGTCTGGGGTTACTGAGTGCACTGTCGGATCCCTGGGTGCAGTCTGGGATCAGTCTGGGGAGACTGCATGCACTGTTCGATCCCTGGGTGCAGTCTGGGTTCAGTCAGGAGTGACTGCGTGAACTGCAGAATTCCAGGGTGCAGTCTGGGATCAGTATGGCGAGACTGGGTGCACTCTGGGATCCCTGGGTGCAGTCTTAGATCACTCTGGGTTGACTGGGTGCATTTTAGGATCCCTGGGTGCAGTCTGGGATCAGTCCAGATGGACTGCGTGCATACTGGGAACCCTGGGTGCAGTCTGGGATCAGTCTGGGTTGACTGCGTGCTCTGTTGGATTCCTGGGTGCAGTCTGGGATCAGTCTGGGGTGACTGCGTGCACTTCCGGTTTCCTGGGTGCAGTCTGGGATCAGTCTGGGGTTACTGAGTGCACTGTAGGATCCCTGGGTGCAGTCTGGGATCAGTCTGGGGAGACTGCGTGGACTGTACGATCCCTGGGTGCAGACTGGGGTCAGTCTGGGGAGACTGTGTGCACTGTGCGATCCCTGGGTGCAGTCTGGCATCAGTCTGGGGTTA
>NW_027139611.1:127500-136466 GCF_035084215.1 Heptranchias perlo | reverse complement strand
TCAAAAGTCCAAGAGCCCACCTTGCCGGGCACAGCTTCATTACACGACCGTCCAACAATGCAAACACATACCAACAACACCGTTTTGGTCTCACTCTCTCGAGTTGTAGTACACACAAGTCGTTTGCTCAAGTGACTGTGTGTGTGTTACGTGTCGCATTAGCTGAGCCGACGGGACGGCCGATACGAAGTCATGTACACGCTTGGGGTAAAGCTACAATGGGCCTTTGCAGCCACCGTCGGGCTGGCACATGGCCTCCCCCCACCATGACGAGGGAGGTTGGCGCCGGTTCCAACCTGGGCTTGCAAGCGGTAATGCATGACAGACAGCCAGCACAAACAAAAGTCGAAAGGAGCCCACCTTTTGCCAGGCACAGACCGTTAAGGTCACGGACACGCTTGGGTGGTTAAGCTACAGTGACCCTTTCTAGCCGCCTTCGTCGTGTCTGCTGGGCACACATGGCCTTCCCCCCCCTGCCCGTGACAGGGGAGAGGTTGGTGTGCCAGGTCCGACTGGAGTTTGCAAACCATAGCGTTCAAGATACATGCACACACTCAGCCCTCCAGCTCTAAAAGGGTGACGTGTTTTGGTGCTCAGTTGCTAGAGAAATCTCGTGTTCAGCTACCAGAACGGGACTTGCTGTGCACATTCCCGCTCCACTCGAGACGGCAGACACCCGGGCTCTGGAGCTTGAATCGGACCTCTGTTAGACAACACAGGTGGACTTCTCGGCCTCACAAGAGAGCAATACGCCAGCGGGTGAACAGGAGAGTCGTGCCGACAAAACCCACTGACTTTTAAAACTGTCCGTCTGCCACTTGGGACAGAGAGAGGAACCTGACGAGCCTGAACACCAGCCTTGGCTGGACCGCTCGGGCCCTCCCATGTCGGACGCGAGTCGCCAAATCGATCGGAAGAGAGTACCGATTCCTCTCAAAAAGTCTGCGTGCCCGTTATTATAAAAGCAGCCCACCGGCCGCGGTGCCTTGCCCACAAACACACTTGGTGTCTGGGGTGATTCAGAGCCGCCGCGGCTCGAAAGTGTCAACCTGTTTTTAAAAGTCATCGCTATGCCGGCACAGGTGACTTTCAAGTTAAAGAGTTCTCTTTATTGGCTTTCAAAAAAATCTGCAAAGTGTCACAGAGATTTTGAGAAACTCTTTTTTTTCTTTATATTATTATAATATAATATAATGTGTATATGTTTTCGAAAAGCATCCACCAGCAATCCATGGTGAGCCTCTCTCTGCTGGCAAGCTCCTCCTGCCTGAGCCCGACGCTGTCGAGGCTCAACACGATTTCAGACTGACAAAGAGTTCGAAAATTGCCGCCTGATGTAGCTTTAAATGCTGACAGGTGACTTCCGAGTGCTCTTGTAAAGGTCTCCGCTTTGAAATTGAGAGCCTTTTGCCAAGTGTCACTTTTTCAGGCACTCTTAAAGTGCACCTGGGCTGTCAGAGAAAGCTCTGAAAATCGTGTTCTCGAAAATCTCCGGGTACCCGACCAATCCCTAGGTGCCCGAATGACAAGTGTCAATTCGGCAGGACGGCCTCCCACCTCCGGCCGCAGATGCGTCACTAAATCCCCGCAACGGGGGCTTTCTCATTTCGGCATAGGGGCTTCCGCGGCCAACTCATTAACCTGTGCTCGGACTTTTTGTGCCACAAGTGCAAGGGACCGTTTGCCGGCAGCTACTCGCACCCCCCGCCAGGGGGGGAATCCTCTGACCGGAGATCCGAAACGCCGGCCGAATCCATCCCCGTCGGACTTCCGAAGGGGTTCCCTCGACCGACTGACTCCGAACTCCTTTCTGGGCTTAAACGGGGTGGAATTCGGACCCTCTCGCAAGGGAGCCGAAGCCCGCCAGCCCCGGGAGGCCTCGGGGCCGCCGTTTTCAAGCCCGACCAAAAAACCCGAAAAATGGGGAAAAATGGGAAAAATTCCCACTCCCAAAAGGCTTAAAAGTCGGTTGGGCGGCAGCCCGGGTCGGTCTCTGCAGACCTGGAGGCGCTGGACACAAGTCTGGTAAACAGGCTAAGTCTCGACATGCCACCTCTTACTATCCTGCAGGTACCCCGCCATCCCCCCGGAACCGGCTGGCAATTGGCGAATCAGCGGGACGAATTTGAATTCGTGACCGACTTTCTGACACCGAATCGCCGCAAACGCGTTTTCGATTTTTCGGCTTCGGTACCTCCCATCAGACTTTGACTGGCCATATCTCCGGACTCACGTGTCGCAGCCGGGACCTTCAGGCACCGTTCGACGCGTCTACCCCTGCCCCGTCGAATGGCGCCCCTCGCGGTGTGGTCCGATTTCCGCATTTTGGTCAGATTTGCCTCCAAATTTTCAGATTGAGTTGACGAATGCCCCTACGGGGTAACCTCTTGCCCTTTCGGACCTGGTCCCTGTGACTTAATTTCCGCCTTTTGCTCAATCGTTTCCCCATTTATAATTAATTTTAAAAATCGGGTTACTCAGTTCTGGTTTACCAGTTCCCTCTTCGGACTTAGTTTTTGGTTAATCATTTCCGGTTCACCAGTTCCCGTTTTGGACTTAGTCTCTGCGGGCCGTTTCTCATCTTTTGGTTCATCAGTTCCCCTCTTTTAATAATTTTTTGGCTGCTTTCGTTTGATCATTTCCCTGCCTTCTGGGTAACTTTTCCACCTTAGACTTCATCGCCGCACATTGTTTTCGACTTCTGGTTGATCATTTCACCCCTTTTAATCATTTTTGTAACTTTTGGTTAACCATTTCACCCAGCTTCTGGTTAACCATTTCCCCTTTGGACTTAGTCTGTGAGCATTCTTTTGGGATTCTGGTTAACCATTTGCAATTTTTAAAAAATGTTGCCACTTTTGTTTAATGCTTTCTGGTCAACCTTTCCCTCTTTCAGACTTCACCGCGGCACATTGCTTCAGCCTCCTGGTTAATCATTTCACCCTTTTAATCATTTTTGCAACTTTTGGTTAACCATTTCCCCCAGCTTCTGGTTAACCATTTCCCCTTTGGGACTTGGTCTCTGAGCATTCTTTTGGGATTCTGGTTAACCATTTGCCACTTTTTAAAAAATGTTGCCGCTTTTGTTTAATGCTTTCCCTGCTTTCTGGTCAACCTTTTCCCCTTTAGGACTTCACCGCGGCACATTGCTTTAGCCTCCTGGTTAATCATTTCACCCCTTTTAATCATTTTTGCAACTTTTGGTTAACCATTTCCCCAGCTTCTGGTTAACCATTTCCCCTTTGGGACTTAGTCTCTGAGCATTCTTTTGGGATTCTGGTTAACCATTTGCCAATTATTTTAAAATGTTGCCACTTTTGTTTAATGCTTTCTGGTCAACCTTTCCCTCTTTCAGACTTCACCGCGGCACATTGCTTTAGCCTCCTGGTTAATCATTTCACCCCTTTTAATCATTTTTGCAACTTTTGGTTAACCATTTCCCCCAGCTTCTGGTTAACCATTTCCCTTTGGGACTTAGTCTCTGAGCATTCTTTTGGGATTCTGGTTAATCATTTGCCACTTTTTAAAATGTTGCCGCTTTTGTTTAATGCTTTCCCTGCTTTGTGGTCAACCTTTTCCCTTTAGGACTTCACCGCGGCACATTGCTTCAGCCTCCTGGTTAATCATTTCACCCCTTTTAATCATTTTTGCAACTTTGGTAACCATTTCCCCCTGCTTCTGGTTAACCATTTCCCCTTTGGGACTTAGTCTCTGAGCATTCTTTTGGGATTCTGGTTAATCATTTGCCAATTTTTAAAAAATGTTGCCGCTTTTGTTTAATGCTTTCCCTGCTTTGTGGTCAACCTTTTCCCTTTAGGACTTCACCGCGGCACATTGCTTCAGCCTCCTGGTTAATCATTTCACCCCTTTTAATCATTTTTGCAACTTTTGGTTAACCATTTCCCCCAGCTTCTGGTTAACCATTTCCCCTTTGGGACTTAGTCTCTGAGCATTCTTTTGGGATTCTGGTTAACCATTTGCACTTTTTAAAAAATGTTGCCGCTTTTGTTTAATCGTTTCCCTGCTTTCTGGTCAACCTTTTCCCCTTTCAGACTTCATCGCCGAGCATTGTTGTCGACTTCTGGTTAATCATTTTTCCCCTTTAAATCTTTTTTTGCCACTTTTGGTTAACCATTTCACCCAGCTTCTGGTTAACCATTTGCCCCATTATACTGAATTTTTCCGCTTTGGTTTAATCATTTCCCTGCTTTCTTGTCAACCTTTACCCTTTAGGACTTCACCGCGGCACATTGCTTCAGCCTCCTGGTTAATCATTTCTCCCCTTTTAATCTTTTTCCCACTTTTGGTTCACCAGTTCACCAGCTTCTGGTTCACCATTTCCCCTTTGGACTTAAGTCTCTGAGCATTCTTTTGGGATTCTGGTTAACCATTTGCCACTTTTTAAAAAATGTTGCCGCTTTTGTTTAATGCTTTCCCTGCTTTCTGGTCAACCTTTTCCCCTTTAGGACTTCACCGCGGCACATTGCTTTAGCTCCTGGTTAATCATTTCACCCCTTTTAATCCTTTTTCCCACTTTGGGTTGGACAGTTCACCCAGCTACTGGTTAACCATTTCCCCTTGGGACTTAAGTCTCTGAGCATTCTTTTGTGATTCTGGTTCACCATTTGTCCCTTTTTAAAAGATATTGCTGCTTTTGATTAAACCTTTCCCTGCTTTGCGGTCGACCTATTCCTCTTTCAGACTTCATCGCCGCACCTTGTTTTCGACATCTGGTTCAACATTTCTCCCCTTTTAATCCTTTTTCCCACTTTTGGTTAAGCAGTTCACCCAGCTTCTGGTTCACCATTTGCCCCTTTTTACTGAATTTTTCTGCTTTTGTTTAATCATTTCCCTGCTTTGCGGTCGACCTATTCCTCTTTCAGACTTCATCGCCGCGCATTGTTTTCGACATCTGGTTAAACATTTCTCCCCTTTTAATCCTTTTTCCCACTTTTGGTTAAGCAGTTCACCCAACTTCTGGTTAACCATTTGCCCCTTCTTACTGAATTTTCCGCTTTTGTTTAATCATTTCCTGCTTTATGGTCAACCTTTTCCCCTTTAGGACTTCGCCGCGCACTTTGCTTTCGCCTTCTGGTTAATCATTTCACAACATTTTAATCCTTTTTCCCACTTTTGGTTAAACAGTTCACCCAGCTTCTGGTTAACCATTTGCCCCTTTGGGACTTAAGTCTCTGAGCATTCTTTTGGGATTCTGGTTCACCATTTGTCCCTTTTTAAAAGATATTGCTGCTTCTGTTTAATCCTTTCCCTGCTTTGCGGTCAACCTTTTCCTCTTTCAGACTTCATCGCCGCGCATTGTTTTCGACATCTGGTTCAACATTTCTCCCCTTTTAATCCTCTTTCCCACTTTTGGTTAAGCAGTTCACCCAACTTCTGGTTCACCACTTGCCCCTTTTTACTGAATTTTTCTGCTTTTGTTTAATCATTCCCTGCTTTCCGGTCAACCTTTCCCTCTTTCAGACTTAATCGCCGCACATTGTTGTCGACTTCTGGTTGATCAGTTCACCCCTTTTTTATCCTTTTTCCACTTTGGGTTAAGCAGTTCACCCAGCTACTGGTTAACCATTTCCCTTTGGGACTTAAGTCTCTGAGCATTCTTTTGGATTCTGGTAAACCATTTGTCCCTTTTTAAAAAATGCTGCTGCTTTTGTTTAATGCTTGCCCTGCTTTGCGGTCGATCATTTCACCCCTTTAATCCATTTTTGCCACTTTGGGTTAAACAGTTCACACAACTTCTGGTTCACCATTTCACATTTTGGAACTTTTATTCCCACCATTACTTTGGGCTTCTGGTTCATCATTTCACGCTGTTTTACAAATCTTTGCCGCTTCACTTTTAATCCACAAACCGGGGCTCGCTTTCGGGTGTTGGGGGGGGGGGGGGGGGGGGTAGCGGGTTTGGGCCGGGCACTCCACATCCCGGTGTGCGACCGGGTTCGTTCTGGTACCGCTCGGTGCCCCTCGTCCTGCTCTTGCCGCGGAAGCAAACCAGACGACCGTCGGTCTCACGCCCGAGGGGAGAGGAGGCGGAAAGCGGTTTGCAGCCTTTCGCTGTACCTCCGGCGGGCAGCGCCGCACCTCCGAGTGCTCGGTACCGTTCGCTGCGCCTCGTCCGGCCGCACGCAGCGAGCCAAACCCGGAGGAAATCGGCCTGTGCCTTCTCGAGATATGGGCCTCCGGGTGGGACGGACAAACCGGGGCCCCGAGCTCGCTTTCGGCGGCCCGGCACTCGACTTCCCGGTGTCCGAACGTGATCCTTCCGGTACCCTTCGGTGCCCCTTGCCCGACTCCAGCTCCCGTGCTGAAGCGGAGTCGGTCGGCCTGACGGCCGCCGAGTTAGCCAGCGGAAAGCGGTGCGCAGCCTTTCGCTTGCAGCTCCGGCGGGCAGCGCCGCACCTCCGGCTGCTCAGTGCCGTCCGCTGCTCCCCTTCCGGCTGCACGCAGCGAACCATACCCGGAGGAAATCGGCCTCGGCCTTCCGGAGATATGGGCCTGCGAGTGGGACCAATAAATCGGTGCACATTTCCGGCTCGGTTTCCGGCCTCGGCACTATCAGTTCACGCCGTCCGACCGACGTCGTTCTGGCACGGTTCCGTTGCTCCTTGATCCGGTCAGCCACGGTAATCAGCCGAAGATGGTGGGGGGGGGACACATTGCCCCGCCGAGTTAGCCGGAGGAAATCGGCCTCGGACTTCCTCAGATATCAGCCTCCGGGTGGGACAGACAAACCGGGGACCCGAGCACGCTTTCGGCGGCCCGCTGGTCGACTTCCCGGTGTGCGACCGGGTTCGTTCCGGTACCGTTCGCTGCCCCTCGTCCTGCTCTAGCCGCGGAGACAAACCCGACGACCGTCGGTCTCACGCCCGCGGAGGGAGGTGGCGGAAAGTGGTTTGCAGCCTTTCGCTGTACCTCCGGCGGGCAGCGCCCGACCTCCGAGTGCTCGGTACCGTCCGCTGCGCCTGGTCCTGCCGCACACAACGAGCCATACCCGGTGGAAATCGGCCTGTGCCTTCCAGAGATATGGGCCTCCGGGTGGGACGGACAAACCGGGGCCCCGTGCTCGCTTTCGGCGGCCCGCTAGTCGACTTCCCGGTGTGCGACCGGGTTCCTTCCGGTACCGTTCGCTGCCCCTCGTCCTGCTCTAGCCGCGGAAACAAACCCGACGACCGTCGGTCTCACGCCCGCGGAGGGAGGCGGCGGAAAGTGGTTTGCAGCCTTTCGCTGTACCTCCGGCGGGCAGCGCCCGACCTCCGAGTGCTCGGTACCGTCCGCTGCGCCTGGTCCGGCCGCACGCAACGAGCCATACCCGGAGGAAATCGGCCTGTGCCTTCCGGAGATATGGGCCTCCGGGTGGGACGGACAAACCGGGGCCCCGAGCGGTGGCACCCTGCTCGCTTTCGGCGGCCCGGCACTCGACTTCCCGGTGTGCGAACGTCATCGTTCCGGTACCCTTCGGTGCCCCTTGCCCCACTCTAGCTCCGGTGCTAAAGCGGAGTCGGTCGGTCTCACGGACGCCGAGTTAGCAGGCGGAAAGGGGTGCGCAGCCTTTCGCTGTCACTCCGGCGGGCAGCACCGCACCTCCGAGTGCTCGGTACCGAACGCTGCGCCTCCTCCTGCCGCACGCAACGAGCCATACCCGGAGGAAATCGGCCTCGGCGTTCCGGAGTTATCCGCCTCCGAGTGGGCCTGACCAAGCGGGGTGAACTGGAAATCATTAACCAACGTACTTCCATGTTTTCACCCGCAGAGGGCAGCACTCTCTTCTCCGTTTTAAACTGGGCCGACCCGGCTCCGTTTCGAGACCCGGCACTCGACTTCCCGGTGTGCGACCGGGTTCGTTCCGGTACCGTTCGCTGCCCCTCGTCCTGCTCTAGCCGCGGAACTAAACCCGACGACCGTCGGTCTCACGCCCGCGGAGGGAGGCGGCGGAAAGTGGTTTGCAGCCTTTCGCTGTACCTCCGGCGGGCAGCGCCCGACCTCCGAGTGCTCGGTACCGTCCGCTGCGCCTGGTCCGGCCGCACACAACGAGCCATACCCGGAGGAAATCGGCCTGTGCCTTCCGGAGATATGGGCCTCCGGGTGGGACGGACAAACCGGGGCCCCGAGCGGTGGCACCCTGCTCGCTTTCGGCGGCCCGGCACTCGACTTCCCGGTGTGCGAACGTCATCGTTCCGGTACCCTTCGGTGCCCCTTGCCCCACTCTAGCTCCGGTGCTAAAGCGGAGTCGGTCGGTCTCACGGACGCCGAGTTAGCAGGCGGAAAGGGGTGCGCAGCCTTTCGCTGTCACTCCGGCGGGCAGCACCGCACCTCCGAGTGCTCGGTACCGAACGCTGCGCCTCCTCCTGCCGCACGCAACGAGCCATACCCGGAGGAAATCGGCCTCGGCGTTCCGGAGTTATCCGCCTCCGAGTGGGCCTGACCAAGCGGGGTGAACTGGAAATCATTAACCAACGTACTTCCATGTTTTCACCCGCAGAGGGCAGCACTCTCTTCTCCGTTTTAAACTGGGCCGACCCGGCTCCGTTTCGAGACCCGGCACTCGACTTCCCGGTGTGCGACCGGGTTCGTTCCGGTACCGTTCGCTGCCCCTCGTCCTGCTCTAGCCGCGGAACTAAACCCGACGACCGTCGGTCTCACGCCCGCGGAGGGAGGCGGCGGAAAGTGGTTTGCAGCCTTTCGCTGTACCTCCGGCGGGCAGCGCCCGACCTCCGAGTGCTCGGTACCGTCCGCTGCGCCTGGTCCGGCCGCACACAACGAGCCATACCCGGTGGAAATCGGCCTGTGCCTTCGGAGATATGGGCCTCCGGGTGGGACGGACAAACCGGGGCCCCGAGCTCGCTTTCGGCGGCCCGCTAGTCGACTTCCCGGTGTGCGAACGTCATCCTTCCGGTACTCAACCGTGCCCCTTGCCCCACTCTAGCTCCGGCGGTAAAGCGGAGTCGGTC
>NW_027139611.1:107500-115000 GCF_035084215.1 Heptranchias perlo | reverse complement strand
CGGACCCTCTCGCAAGGGAGCCGAAGCCCGCCAGCCCCGGGAGGCCTCGGGGCCGCCGTTTTCAAGCCCGACCAAAAAACCCGAAAAATGGGGAAAAATGGGAAAAATTCCCACTCCCAAAAGGCTTAAAAGTCGGTTGGGCGGCAGCCCGGGTCGGTCTCTGCAGACCTGGAGGCGCTGGACACAAGTCTGGTAAACAGGCTAAGTCTCGACATGCCACCTCTTACTATCCTGCAGGTACCCCGCCAATCCCCCCGGAACCGGCTGGCAATTGGCGAATCAGCGGGACGAATTTGAATTCGTGACCGACTTTCTGACACCGAATCGCCGCAAACGCGTTTCGATTTTTCGGCTTCGGTACCTCCCATCAGACTTTGACTGGCCATATCTCCGGACTCACGTGTCGCAGCCGGGACCTTCAGGCACCGTTCGACGCGTCTACCCCTGCCCCGTCGAATGGCGCCCCTCGCGGTGTGGTCCGATTTCCGCATTTTGGTCAGATTTGCCTCCAAAATTTTCAGATTGAGTTGACGAATGCCCCCTACGGGGTAACCTCTTGCCCTTTCGGACCTGGTCCCTGTGACTTAATTTCCGCCTTTTGCTCAATCGTTTCCCCATTTATAATTAATTTTAAAAATCGGGTTACTCAGTTCTGGTTTACCAGTTCCCTCTTCGGACTTAGTTTTTGGTTAATCATTTCCGGTTCACCAGTTCCCGTTTTGGACTTAGTCTCTGCGGGCCGTTTCTCATCTTTTGGTTCATCAGTTCCCCTCTTTTAATAATTTTTTGGCTGCTTTCGTTTGATCATTTCCCTGCCTTCTGGGTAACTTTTCCACCTTAGGACTTCATCGCCGCACATTGTTTTCGACTTCTGGTTGATCATTTCACCCCTTTTAATCATTTTTGTAACTTTTGGTTAACCATTTCACCCAGCTTCTGGTTAACCATTTCCCCTTTGGGACTTAGTCTGTGAGCATTCTTTTGGGATTCTGGTTAACCATTTGCCAATTTTTAAAAAATGTTGCCACTTTTGTTTAATGCTTTCTGGTCAACCTTTCCCTCTTTCAGACTTCACCGCGGCACATTGCTTCAGCCTCCTGGTTAATCATTTCACCCCTTTTAATCATTTTTGCAACTTTTGGTTAACCATTTCCCCCAGCTTCTGGTTAACCATTTCCCCTTTGGGACTTGGTCTCTGAGCATTCTTTTGGGATTCTGGTTAACCATTTGCCACTTTTTAAAAAATGTTGCCGCTTTTGTTTAATGCTTTCCCTGCTTTCTGGTCAACCTTTTCCCCTTTAGGACTTCACCGCGGCACATTGCTTTAGCCTCCTGGTTAATCATTTCACCCCTTTTAATCATTTTTGCAACTTTTGGTTAACCATTTCCCCCAGCTTCTGGTTAACCATTTCCCCTTTGGGACTTAGTCTCTGAGCATTCTTTTGGGATTCTGGTTAACCATTTGCCAATTATTTTAAAATGTTGCCACTTTTGTTTAATGCTTTCTGGTCAACCTTTCCCTCTTTCAGACTTCACCGCGGCACATTGCTTTAGCCTCCTGGTTAATCATTTCACCCCTTTTAATCATTTTTGCAACTTTTGGTTAACCATTTCCCCCAGCTTCTGGTTAACCATTTCCCCTTTGGGACTTAGTCTCTGAGCATTCTTTTGGGATTCTGGTTAATCATTTGCCACTTTTTTAAAAATGTTGCCGCTTTTGTTTAATGCTTTCCCTGCTTTGTGGTCAACCTTTTCCCCTTTAGGACTTCACCGCGGCACATTGCTTCAGCCTCCTGGTTAATCATTTCACCCCTTTTAATCATTTTTGCAACTTTTGGTTAACCATTTCCCCCTGCTTCTGGTTAACCATTTCCCCTTTGGGACTTAGTCTCTGAGCATTCTTTTGGGATTCTGGTTAATCATTTGCCAATTTTTAAAAAATGTTGCCGCTTTTGTTTAATGCTTTCCCTGCTTTGTGGTCAACCTTTTCCCCTTTAGGACTTCACCGCGGCACATTGCTTCAGCCTCCTGGTTAATCATTTCACCCCTTTTAATCATTTTTGCAACTTTTGGTTAACCATTTCCCCCAGCTTCTGGTTAACCATTTCCCCTTTGGGACTTAGTCTCTGAGCATTCTTTTGGGATTCTGGTTAACCATTTGCCAATTATTTTAAAATGTTGCCACTTTTGTTTAATGCTTTCTGGTCAACCTTTCCCTCTTTCAGACTTCACCGCGGCACATTGCTTTAGCCTCCTGGTTAATCATTTCACCCCTTTTAATCATTTTTGCAACTTTTGGTTAACCATTTCCCCCAGCTTCTGGTTAACCATTTCCCCTTTGGGACTTAGTCTCTGAGCATTCTTTTGGGATTCTGGTTAATCATTTGCCACTTTTTTAAAAATGTTGCCGCTTTTGTTTAATGCTTTCCCTGCTTTGTGGTCAACCTTTTCCCCTTTAGGACTTCACCGCGGCACATTGCTTCAGCCTCCTGGTTAATCATTTCACCCCTTTTAATCATTTTTGCAACTTTTGGTTAACCATTTCCCCCTGCTTCTGGTTAACCATTTCCCCTTTGGGACTTAGTCTCTGAGCATTCTTTTGGGATTCTGGTTAATCATTTGCCAATTTTTAAAAAATGTTGCCGCTTTTGTTTAATGCTTTCCCTGCTTTGTGGTCAACCTTTTCCCCTTTAGGACTTCACCGCGGCACATTGCTTCAGCCTCCTGGTTAATCATTTCACCCCTTTTAATCATTTTTGCAACTTTTGGTTAACCATTTCCCCCAGCTTCTGGTTAACCATTTCCCCTTTGGGACTTAGTCTCTGAGCATTCTTTTGGGATTCTGGTTAACCATTTGCCACTTTTTAAAAAATGTTGCCGCTTTTGTTTAATCGTTTCCCTGCTTTCTGGTCAACCTTTTCCCCTTTCAGACTTCATCGCCGAGCATTGTTGTCGACTTCTGGTTAATCATTTTTCCCCTTTAAATCTTTTTTTGCCACTTTTGGTTAACCATTTCACCCAGCTTCTGGTTAACCATTTGCCCCATTATACTGAATTTTTCCGCTTTGGTTTAATCATTTCCCTGCTTTCTTGTCAACCTTTTACCCTTTAGGACTTCACCGCGGCACATTGCTTCAGCCTCCTGGTTAATCATTTCTCCCCTTTTAATCCTTTTTCCCACTTTTGGTTCACCAGTTCACCCAGCTTCTGGTTCACCATTTCCCCTTTGGGACTTAAGTCTCTGAGCATTCTTTTGGGATTCTGGTTAACCATTTGCCACTTTTTAAAAAATGTTGCCGCTTTTGTTTAATGCTTTCCCTGCTTTCTGGTCAACCTTTTCCCCTTTAGGACTTCACCGCGGCACATTGCTTTAGCCTCCTGGTTAATCATTTCACCCCTTTTAATCCTTTTTCCCACTTTGGGTTGGACAGTTCACCCAGCTACTGGTTAACCATTTCCCCTTTGGGACTTAAGTCTCTGAGCATTCTTTTGTGATTCTGGTTCACCATTTGTCCCTTTTTAAAAGATATTGCTGCTTTTGATTAAACCTTTCCCTGCTTTGCGGTCGACCTATTCCTCTTTCAGACTTCATCGCCGCACCTTGTTTTCGACATCTGGTTCAACATTTCTCCCCTTTTAATCCTTTTTCCCACTTTTGGTTAAGCAGTTCACCCAGCTTCTGGTTCACCATTTGCCCCTTTTTACTGAATTTTTCTGCTTTTGTTTAATCATTTCCCTGCTTTGCGGTCGACCTATTCCTCTTTCAGACTTCATCGCCGCGCATTGTTTTCGACATCTGGTTAAACATTTCTCCCCTTTTAATCCTTTTTCCCACTTTTGGTTAAGCAGTTCACCCAACTTCTGGTTAACCATTTGCCCCTTCTTACTGAATTTTTCCGCTTTTGTTTAATCATTTCCCTGCTTTATGGTCAACCTTTTCCCCTTTAGGACTTCGCCGCCGCACTTTGCTTTCGCCTTCTGGTTAATCATTTCACAACATTTTAATCCTTTTTCCCACTTTTGGTTAAACAGTTCACCCAGCTTCTGGTTAACCATTTGCCCCTTTGGGACTTAAGTCTCTGAGCATTCTTTTGGGATTCTGGTTCACCATTTGTCCCTTTTTAAAAGATATTGCTGCTTCTGTTTAATCCTTTCCCTGCTTTGCGGTCAACCTTTTCCTCTTTCAGACTTCATCGCCGCGCATTGTTTTCGACATCTGGTTCAACATTTCTCCCCTTTTAATCCTCTTTCCCACTTTTGGTTAAGCAGTTCACCCAACTTCTGGTTCACCACTTGCCCCTTTTTACTGAATTTTTCTGCTTTTGTTTAATCATTTCCCTGCTTTCCGGTCAACCTTTCCCTCTTTCAGACTTAATCGCCGCACATTGTTGTCGACTTCTGGTTGATCAGTTCACCCCTTTTTTATCCTTTTTCCCACTTTGGGTTAAGCAGTTCACCCAGCTACTGGTTAACCATTTCCCCTTTGGGACTTAAGTCTCTGAGCATTCTTTTGGGATTCTGGTAAACCATTTGTCCCTTTTTAAAAAATGCTGCTGCTTTTGTTTAATGCTTGCCCTGCTTTGCGGTCGATCATTTCACCCCTTTTAATCCATTTTTGCCACTTTGGGTTAAACAGTTCACACAACTTCTGGTTCACCATTTCACATTTTGGAACTTTTATTCCCACCATTACTTTGGGCTTCTGGTTCATCATTTCACGCTGTTTTACAAATCTTTGCCGCTTCACTTTTAATCCACAAACCGGGGCTCGCTTTCGGGTGTTGGGGGGGGGGGGGGGGGTAGCGGGTTTGGGCCGGGCACTCCACATCCCGGTGTGCGACCGGGTTCGTTCTGGTACCGCTCGGTGCCCCTCGTCCTGCTCTTGCCGCGGAAGCAAACCAGACGACCGTCGGTCTCACGCCCGCGGAGGGAGGCGGCGGAAAGTGGTTTGCAGCCTTTCGCTGTACCTCCGGCGGGCAGCGCCCGACCTCCGAGTGCTCGGTACCGTCCGCTGCGCCTGGTCCGGCCGCACACAACGAGCCATACCCGGAGGAAATCGGCCTGTGCCTTCCGGAGATATGGGCCTCCGGGTGGGACGGACAAACCGGGGCCCCGAGCGGTGGCACCCTGCTCGCTTTCGGCGGCCCGGCACTCGACTTCCCGGTGTGCGAACGTCATCGTTCCGGTACCCTTCGGTGCCCCTTGCCCCACTCTAGCTCCGGTGCTAAAGCGGAGTCGGTCGGTCTCACGGACGCCGAGTTAGCAGGCGGAAAGGGGTGCGCAGCCTTTCGCTGTCACTCCGGCGGGCAGCACCGCACCTCCGAGTGCTCGGTACCGAACGCTGCGCCTCCTCCTGCCGCACGCAACGAGCCATACCCGGAGGAAATCGGCCTCGGCGTTCCGGAGTTATCCGCCTCCGAGTGGGCCTGACCAAGCGGGGTGAACTGGAAATCATTAACCAACGTACTTCCATGTTTTCACCCGCAGAGGGCAGCACTCTCTTCTCCGTTTTAAACTGGGCCGACCCGGCTCCGTTTCGAGACCCGGCACTCGACTTCCCGGTGTGCGACCGGGTTCGTTCCGGTACCGTTCGCTGCCCCTCGTCCTGCTCTAGCCGCGGAACTAAACCCGACGACCGTCGGTCTCACGCCCGCGGAGGGAGGCGGCGGAAAGTGGTTTGCAGCCTTTCGCTGTACCTCCGGCGGGCAGCGCCCGACCTCCGAGTGCTCGGTACCGTCCGCTGCGCCTGGTCCGGCCGCACACAACGAGCCATACCCGGTGGAAATCGGCCTGTGCCTTCCGGAGATATGGGCCTCCGGGTGGGACGGACAAACCGGGGCCCCGAGCTCGCTTTCGGCGGCCCGCTAGTCGACTTCCCGGTGTGCGAACGTCATCCTTCCGGTACTCAACCGTGCCCCTTGCCCCACTCTAGCTCCGGCGGTAAAGCGGAGTCGGTCGGTCTCACGGACGCCGAGTTAGCAGGCGGAAAGCGGTGCGCAGCCTTTCGCTGTCACTCCGGCGGGCAGCATCGCACCTCCCAGTGCTCGGTACCGTCCGCTGCGCCTGGTCCGGCCGCACACAACGAGCCATACCCGGAGGAAATCGGCCTGTGCCTTCCGGAGATATGGGCCTCCGGGTGGGACGGACAAACCGGGGCCCCGAGCGGTGGCACCCTGCTCGCTTTCAGCGGCCCGTCACTCGACTTCCCGGTATGCGAACGTGATCGTTCCGGTACCCTTCGGTGCCCCTTGCCCCACTCTAGCTCCGGTGCTAAAGCGGAGTCGGTCGGTCTCACGGACGCCGAGTTACCAGGCGGAAAGCGGTGCGCAGCCTTTCGCTGTCACTCCGGCGGGCAGCACCGCATCTCCGAGTGCTCGGTACCGTACGCTGCGCCGCCTCCTGCCGCACGCAACGAGCCATACCCGGAGGAAATCGGCCTCGGCGTTCCGGAGTTATCCGCCTCCGAGTGGGCCTGACCAAGCGGGGTGAACTGGAAATCATTAACCAACGTACTTCCAGGTTTTCACCCGCAGAGGGCAGCACTCTATTCTCCGTTTTAAATTGGGCCGACCCGGCTCCGTTTCGAGACCCGGCACTCGACTTCCCGGTGTGCGAACGTGATCGTTCCGGTACCCAACCGTGCCCCTTGCCCCACTCTAGCTCCGGCGGTAAAGCGAAGTCGGTCGGTCTCACGGACGCCGAGTTAGCAGGCGGAAAGCGGTGCGCAGCCTTTCGCTGTCACTCCGGCGGGCAGCATCGCACCTCCCAGTGCTCGGTACCGTACGCTGCGCCTCCTCCTGCCGCACGCAACGAGCCATACCCGGAGGAAATCGGCCTCGGCCTTCCTGAGATATCAGCCTCCGAGTGGGCCCGAAGAGTCGGTGGCACCCTGCTCGCTTTCAGCGGCCCGGCACTCGACTTCCCCGTGTGCGAACGTCATCCTTCCGGTACTCAACCGTGCCCCTTGCCCCACTCTAGCTCCGGCGATAAAGCGGAGTCGGTCGGTCTCACGGACGCCGAGTTACCAGGCGGAAAGCGGTGCGCAGCCTTTCGCTGTCACTCCGGCGGGCAGCACCGCACCTCCCAGTGCTCGGTACCGTACGCTGCGCCTCCTCCTGCCGCACGCAACGAGCCATACCCGGAGGAAATCGGCCTCGGCCTTCCTGAGATATCAGCCTCCAAACGGGCGTCACAAATCAGGGCACATGGTCAGCTGCAAAGCAGCGTCATTACAACCTCTCACTGCACCCCACACGACATTCCGCTTGCCTGCCTGCCGCTGCCTACTCTCACCAGCGAAACAAAGTCAGGATAACACCCCAATGCAAGCAGCTCCCTTCCGGCCAACCAACCCACACCAATCCCCTTGCCTGCCTCCCACAAATTCCACCAGCCAGGCAAAGTCAAAATCAACCCACAATAAACGCACTCCACAACGGCCATCGACCGCTATACACCCCCTTGGGCGACTATTAAGCCCGAGAACACTAACTGTAACCA
>NW_027139611.1:90000-97500 GCF_035084215.1 Heptranchias perlo | reverse complement strand
TCGAGACGGCAGACACCCGGGCTCTGGAGCTTGAATCGGACCTCTGTTAGACAACACAGGTGGACTTCTCGGCCTCACAAGAGAGCAATACGCCAGCGGGTGAACAGGAGAGTCGTGCCGACAAAACCCACTGACTTTTAAAACTGTCCGTCTGCCACTTGGGACAGAGAGAGGAACCTGACGAGCCTGAACACCAGCCTTGGCTGGACCGCTCGGGCCCTCCCATGTCGGACGCGAGTCGCCAAATCGATCGGAAGAGAGTACCGATTCCTCTCAAAAAGTCTGCGTGCCCGTTATTATAAAAGCAGCCCACCGGCCGCGGTGCCTTGCCCACAAACACACTTGGTGTCTGGGGTGATTCAGAGCCGCCGCGGCTCGAAAGTGTCAACCTGTTTTAAAAGTCATCGCTATGCCGGCACAGGTGACTTTCAAGTTAAAGAGTTCTCTTTATTGGCTTTCAAAAAAATCTGCAAAGTGTCACAGAGATTTTGAGAAACTCTTTTTTTTCTTTATATTATTATAATATAATATAATGTGTATATGTTTTCGAAAAGCATCCACCAGCAATCCATGGTGAGCCTCTCTCTGCTGGCAAGCTCCTCCTGCCTGAGCCCGACGCTGTCGAGGCTCAACACGATTTCAGACTGACAAAGAGTTCGAAAATTGCCGCCTGATGTAGCTTTAAATGCTGACAGGTGACTTCCGAGTGCTCTTGTAAAGGTCTCCGCTTTGAAATTGAGAGCCTTTTGCCAAGTGTCACTTTTTCAGGCACTCTTAAAGTGCACCTGGGCTGTCAGAGAAAGCTCTGAAAATCGTGTTCTCGAAAATCTCCGGGTACCCGACCAATCCCTAGGTGCCCGAATGACAAGTGTCAATTCGGCAGGACGGCCTCCCACCTCCGGCCGCAGATGCGTCACTAAATCCCCGCAACGGGGGCTTTCTCATTTCGGCATAGGGGCTTCCGCGGCCAACTCATTAACCTGTGCTCGGACTTTTTGTGCCACAAGTGCAAGGGACCGTTTGCCGGCAGCTACTCGCACCCCCCCGCCCAGGGGGGGAATCCTCTGACCGGAGATCCGAAACGCCGGCCGAATCCATCCCCGTCGGACTTCCGAAGGGGTTCCCTCGACCGACTGACTTCCGAACTCCTTTCTGGGCTTAAACGGGTGGAATTCGGACCCTCTCGCAAGGGAGCCGAAGCCCGCCAGCCCCGGGAGGCCTCGGGGCCGCCGTTTTCAAGCCCGACCAAAAAACCCGAAAAATGGGGAAAAATGGGAAAAATTCCCACTCCCAAAAGGCTTAAAAGTCGGTTGGGCGGCAGCCCGGGTCGGTCTCTGCAGACCTGGAGGCGCTGGACACAAGTCTGGTAAACAGGCTAAGTCTCGACATGCCACCTCTTACTATCCTGCAGGTACCCCGCCAATCCCCCCGGAACCGGCTGGCAATTGGCGAATCAGCGGGACGAATTTGAATTCGTGACCGACTTTCTGACACCGAATCGCCGCAAACGCGTTTCGATTTTTCGGCTTCGGTACCTCCCATCAGACTTTGACTGGCCATATCTCCGGACTCACGTGTCGCAGCCGGGACCTTCAGGCACCGTTCGACGCGTCTACCCCTGCCCCGTCGAATGGCGCCCCTCGCGGTGTGGTCCGATTTCCGCATTTTGGTCAGATTTGCCTCCAAAATTTTCAGATTGAGTTGACGAATGCCCCCTACGGGGTAACCTCTTGCCCTTTCGGACCTGGTCCCTGTGACTTAATTTCCGCCTTTTGCTCAATCGTTTCCCCATTTATAATTAATTTTAAAAATCGGGTTACTCAGTTCTGGTTTACCAGTTCCCTCTTCGGACTTAGTTTTTGGTTAATCATTTCCGGTTCACCAGTTCCCGTTTTGGACTTAGTCTCTGCGGGCCGTTTCTCATCTTTTGGTTCATCAGTTCCCCTCTTTTAATAATTTTTTGGCTGCTTTCGTTTGATCATTTCCCTGCCTTCTGGGTAACTTTTCCACCTTAGGACTTCATCGCCGCACATTGTTTTCGACTTCTGGTTGATCATTTCACCCCTTTTAATCATTTTTGTAACTTTTGGTTAACCATTTCACCCAGCTTCTGGTTAACCATTTCCCCTTTGGGACTTAGTCTGTGAGCATTCTTTTGGGATTCTGGTTAACCATTTGCCAATTTTTAAAAAATGTTGCCACTTTTGTTTAATGCTTTCTGGTCAACCTTTCCCTCTTTCAGACTTCACCGCGGCACATTGCTTCAGCCTCCTGGTTAATCATTTCACCCCTTTTAATCATTTTTGCAACTTTTGGTTAACCATTTCCCCCAGCTTCTGGTTAACCATTTCCCCTTTGGGACTTGGTCTCTGAGCATTCTTTTGGGATTCTGGTTAACCATTTGCCACTTTTTAAAAAATGTTGCCGCTTTTGTTTAATGCTTTCCCTGCTTTCTGGTCAACCTTTTCCCCTTTAGGACTTCACCGCGGCACATTGCTTTAGCCTCCTGGTTAATCATTTCACCCCTTTTAATCATTTTTGCAACTTTTGGTTAACCATTTCCCCCAGCTTCTGGTTAACCATTTCCCCTTTGGGACTTAGTCTCTGAGCATTCTTTTGGGATTCTGGTTAACCATTTGCCAATTATTTTAAAATGTTGCCACTTTTGTTTAATGCTTTCTGGTCAACCTTTCCCTCTTTCAGACTTCACCGCGGCACATTGCTTTAGCCTCCTGGTTAATCATTTCACCCCTTTTAATCATTTTTGCAACTTTTGGTTAACCATTTCCCCCAGCTTCTGGTTAACCATTTCCCCTTTGGGACTTAGTCTCTGAGCATTCTTTTGGGATTCTGGTTAATCATTTGCCACTTTTTTAAAAATGTTGCCGCTTTTGTTTAATGCTTTCCCTGCTTTGTGGTCAACCTTTTCCCCTTTAGGACTTCACCGCGGCACATTGCTTCAGCCTCCTGGTTAATCATTTCACCCCTTTTAATCATTTTTGCAACTTTTGGTTAACCATTTCCCCCTGCTTCTGGTTAACCATTTCCCCTTTGGGACTTAGTCTCTGAGCATTCTTTTGGGATTCTGGTTAATCATTTGCCAATTTTTAAAAAATGTTGCCGCTTTTGTTTAATGCTTTCCCTGCTTTGTGGTCAACCTTTTCCCCTTTAGGACTTCACCGCGGCACATTGCTTCAGCCTCCTGGTTAATCATTTCACCCCTTTTAATCATTTTTGCAACTTTTGGTTAACCATTTCCCCCAGCTTCTGGTTAACCATTTCCCCTTTGGGACTTAGTCTCTGAGCATTCTTTTGGGATTCTGGTTAACCATTTGCCACTTTTTAAAAAATGTTGCCGCTTTTGTTTAATCGTTTCCCTGCTTTCTGGTCAACCTTTTCCCCTTTCAGACTTCATCGCCGAGCATTGTTGTCGACTTCTGGTTAATCATTTTTCCCCTTTAAATCTTTTTTTGCCACTTTTGGTTAACCATTTCACCCAGCTTCTGGTTAACCATTTGCCCCATTATACTGAATTTTTCCGCTTTGGTTTAATCATTTCCCTGCTTTCTTGTCAACCTTTTACCCTTTAGGACTTCACCGCGGCACATTGCTTCAGCCTCCTGGTTAATCATTTCTCCCCTTTTAATCCTTTTTCCCACTTTTGGTTCACCAGTTCACCCAGCTTCTGGTTCACCATTTCCCCTTTGGGACTTAAGTCTCTGAGCATTCTTTTGGGATTCTGGTTAACCATTTGCCACTTTTTAAAAAATGTTGCCGCTTTTGTTTAATGCTTTCCCTGCTTTCTGGTCAACCTTTTCCCCTTTAGGACTTCACCGCGGCACATTGCTTTAGCCTCCTGGTTAATCATTTCACCCCTTTTAATCCTTTTTCCCACTTTGGGTTGGACAGTTCACCCAGCTACTGGTTAACCATTTCCCCTTTGGGACTTAAGTCTCTGAGCATTCTTTTGTGATTCTGGTTCACCATTTGTCCCTTTTTAAAAGATATTGCTGCTTTTGATTAAACCTTTCCCTGCTTTGCGGTCGACCTATTCCTCTTTCAGACTTCATCGCCGCACCTTGTTTTCGACATCTGGTTCAACATTTCTCCCCTTTTAATCCTTTTTCCCACTTTTGGTTAAGCAGTTCACCCAGCTTCTGGTTCACCATTTGCCCCTTTTTACTGAATTTTTCTGCTTTTGTTTAATCATTTCCCTGCTTTGCGGTCGACCTATTCCTCTTTCAGACTTCATCGCCGCGCATTGTTTTCGACATCTGGTTAAACATTTCTCCCCTTTTAATCCTTTTTCCCACTTTTGGTTAAGCAGTTCACCCAACTTCTGGTTAACCATTTGCCCCTTCTTACTGAATTTTTCCGCTTTTGTTTAATCATTTCCCTGCTTTATGGTCAACCTTTTCCCCTTTAGGACTTCGCCGCCGCACTTTGCTTTCGCCTTCTGGTTAATCATTTCACAACATTTTAATCCTTTTTCCCACTTTTGGTTAAACAGTTCACCCAGCTTCTGGTTAACCATTTGCCCCTTTGGGACTTAAGTCTCTGAGCATTCTTTTGGGATTCTGGTTCACCATTTGTCCCTTTTTAAAAGATATTGCTGCTTCTGTTTAATCCTTTCCCTGCTTTGCGGTCAACCTTTTCCTCTTTCAGACTTCATCGCCGCGCATTGTTTTCGACATCTGGTTCAACATTTCTCCCCTTTTAATCCTCTTTCCCACTTTTGGTTAAGCAGTTCACCCAACTTCTGGTTCACCACTTGCCCCTTTTTACTGAATTTTTCTGCTTTTGTTTAATCATTTCCCTGCTTTCCGGTCAACCTTTCCCTCTTTCAGACTTAATCGCCGCACATTGTTGTCGACTTCTGGTTGATCAGTTCACCCCTTTTTTATCCTTTTTCCCACTTTGGGTTAAGCAGTTCACCCAGCTACTGGTTAACCATTTCCCCTTTGGGACTTAAGTCTCTGAGCATTCTTTTGGGATTCTGGTAAACCATTTGTCCCTTTTTAAAAAATGCTGCTGCTTTTGTTTAATGCTTGCCCTGCTTTGCGGTCGATCATTTCACCCCTTTTAATCCATTTTTGCCACTTTGGGTTAAACAGTTCACACAACTTCTGGTTCACCATTTCACATTTTGGAACTTTTATTCCCACCATTACTTTGGGCTTCTGGTTCATCATTTCACGCTGTTTTACAAATCTTTGCCGCTTCACTTTTAATCCACAAACCGGGGCTCGCTTTCGGGTGTTGGGGGGGGGGGGGGGGGTAGCGGGTTTGGGCCGGGCACTCCACATCCCGGTGTGCGACCGGGTTCGTTCTGGTACCGCTCGGTGCCCCTCGTCCTGCTCTTGCCGCGGAAGCAAACCAGACGACCGTCGGTCTCACGCCCGAGGGGAGAGGAGGCGGAAAGCGGTTTGCAGCCTTTCGCTGTACCTCCGGCGGGCAGCGCCGCACCTCCGAGTGCTCGGTACCGTTCGCTGCGCCTCGTCCGGCCGCACGCAGCGAGCCAAACCCGGAGGAAATCGGCCTGTGCCTTCTCGAGATATGGGCCTCCGGGTGGGACGGACAAACCGGGGCCCCGAGCTCGCTTTCGGCGGCCCGGCACTCGACTTCCCGGTGTCCGAACGTGATCCTTCCGGTACCCTTCGGTGCCCCTTGCCCGACTCCAGCTCCCGTGCTGAAGCGGAGTCGGTCGGCCTGACGGCCGCCGAGTTAGCCAGCGGAAAGCGGTGCGCAGCCTTTCGCTTGCAGCTCCGGCGGGCAGCGCCGCACCTCCGGCTGCTCAGTGCCGTCCGCTGCTCCCCTTCCGGCTGCACGCAGCGAACCATACCCGGAGGAAATCGGCCTCGGCCTTCCGGAGATATGGGCCTGCGAGTGGGACCAATAAATCGGTGCACATTTCCGGCTCGGTTTCCGGCCTCGGCACTATCAGTTCACGCCGTCCGACCGACGTCGTTCTGGCACGGTTCCGTTGCTCCTTGATCCGGTCCAGCCACGGTAATCAGCCGAAGATGGTGGGGGGGGGACACATTGCCCGCCGAGTTAGCCGGAGGAAATCGGCCTCGGACTTCCTCAGATATCAGCCTCCGGGTGGGACAGACAAACCGGGGACCCGAGCACGCTTTCGGCGGCCCGCTGGTCGACTTCCCGGTGTGCGACCGGGTTCGTTCCGGTACCGTTCGCTGCCCCTCGTCCTGCTCTAGCCGCGGAGACAAACCCGACGACCGTCGGTCTCACGCCCGCGGAGGGAGGTGGCGGAAAGTGGTTTGCAGCCTTTCGCTGTACCTCCGGCGGGCAGCGCCCGACCTCCGAGTGCTCGGTACCGTCCGCTGCGCCTGGTCCTGCCGCACACAACGAGCCATACCCGGTGGAAATCGGCCTGTGCCTTCCAGAGATATGGGCCTCCGGGTGGGACGGACAAACCGGGGCCCCGTGCTCGCTTTCGGCGGCCCGCTAGTCGACTTCCCGGTGTGCGACCGGGTTCCTTCCGGTACCGTTCGCTGCCCCTCGTCCTGCTCTAGCCGCGGAAACAAACCCGACGACCGTCGGTCTCACGCCCGCGGAGGGAGGCGGCGGAAAGTGGTTTGCAGCCTTTCGCTGTACCTCCGGCGGGCAGCGCCCGACCTCCGAGTGCTCGGTACCGTCCGCTGCGCCTGGTCCGGCCGCACGCAACGAGCCATACCCGGAGGAAATCGGCCTGTGCCTTCCGGAGATATGGGCCTCCGGGTGGGACGGACAAACCGGGGCCCCGAGCGGTGGCACCCTGCTCGCTTTCGGCGGCCCGGCACTCGACTTCCCGGTGTGCGAACGTCATCGTTCCGGTACCCTTCGGTGCCCCTTGCCCCACTCTAGCTCCGGTGCTAAAGCGGAGTCGGTCGGTCTCACGGACGCCGAGTTAGCAGGCGGAAAGGGGTGCGCAGCCTTTCGCTGTCACTCCGGCGGGCAGCACCGCACCTCCGAGTGCTCGGTACCGAACGCTGCGCCTCCTCCTGCCGCACGCAACGAGCCATACCCGGAGGAAATCGGCCTCGGCGTTCCGGAGTTATCCGCCTCCGAGTGGGCCTGACCAAGCGGGGTGAACTGGAAATCATTAACCAACGTACTTCCATGTTTTCACCCGCAGAGGGCAGCACTCTCTTCTCCGTTTTAAACTGGGCCGACCCGGCTCCGTTTCGAGACCCGGCACTCGACTTCCCGGTGTGCGACCGGGTTCGTTCCGGTACCGTTCGCTGCCCCTCGTCCTGCTCTAGCCGCGGAACTAAACCCGACGACCGTCGGTCTCACGCCCGCGGAGGGAGGCGGCGGAAAGTGGTTTGCAGCCTTTCGCTGTACCTCCGGCGGGCAGCGCCCGACCTCCGAGTGCTCGGTACCGTCCGCTGCGCCTGGTCCGGCCGCACACAACGAGCCATACCCGGAGGAAATCGGCCTGTGCCTTCCGGAGATATGGGCCTCCGGGTGGGACGGACAAACCGGGGCCCCGAGCTCGCT
>NW_027139611.1:67500-77500 GCF_035084215.1 Heptranchias perlo | reverse complement strand
GGTGCCCGAATGACAAGTGTCAATTCGGCAGGACGGCCTCCCACCTCCGGCCGCAGATGCGTCACTAAATCCCCGCAACGGGGGCTTTCTCATTTCGGCATAGGGGCTTCCGCGGCCAACTCATTAACCTGTGCTCGGACTTTTTGTGCCACAAGTGCAAGGGACCGTTTGCCGGCAGCTACTCGCACCCCCCCGCCCAGGGGGGGAATCCTCTGACCGGAGATCCGAAACGCCGGCCGAATCCATCCCCGTCGGACTTCCGAAGGGGTTCCCTCGACCGACTGACTTCCGAACTCCTTTCTGGGCTTAAACGGGTGGAATTCGGACCCTCTCGCAAGGGAGCCGAAGCCCGCCAGCCCCGGGAGGCCTCGGGGCCGCCGTTTTCAAGCCCGACCAAAAAACCCGAAAAATGGGGAAAAATGGGAAAAATTCCCACTCCCAAAAGGCTTAAAAGTCGGTTGGGCGGCAGCCCGGGTCGGTCTCTGCAGACCTGGAGGCGCTGGACACAAGTCTGGTAAACAGGCTAAGTCTCGACATGCCACCTCTTACTATCCTGCAGGTACCCCGCCAATCCCCCCGGAACCGGCTGGCAATTGGCGAATCAGCGGGACGAATTTGAATTCGTGACCGACTTTCTGACACCGAATCGCCGCAAACGCGTTTCGATTTTTCGGCTTCGGTACCTCCCATCAGACTTTGACTGGCCATATCTCCGGACTCACGTGTCGCAGCCGGGACCTTCAGGCACCGTTCGACGCGTCTACCCCTGCCCCGTCGAATGGCGCCCCTCGCGGTGTGGTCCGATTTCCGCATTTTGGTCAGATTTGCCTCCAAAATTTTCAGATTGAGTTGACGAATGCCCCCTACGGGGTAACCTCTTGCCCTTTCGGACCTGGTCCCTGTGACTTAATTTCCGCCTTTTGCTCAATCGTTTCCCCATTTATAATTAATTTTAAAAATCGGGTTACTCAGTTCTGGTTTACCAGTTCCCTCTTCGGACTTAGTTTTTGGTTAATCATTTCCGGTTCACCAGTTCCCGTTTTGGACTTAGTCTCTGCGGGCCGTTTCTCATCTTTTGGTTCATCAGTTCCCCTCTTTTAATAATTTTTTGGCTGCTTTCGTTTGATCATTTCCCTGCCTTCTGGGTAACTTTTCCACCTTAGGACTTCATCGCCGCACATTGTTTTCGACTTCTGGTTGATCATTTCACCCCTTTTAATCATTTTTGTAACTTTTGGTTAACCATTTCACCCAGCTTCTGGTTAACCATTTCCCCTTTGGGACTTAGTCTGTGAGCATTCTTTTGGGATTCTGGTTAACCATTTGCCAATTTTTAAAAAATGTTGCCACTTTTGTTTAATGCTTTCTGGTCAACCTTTCCCTCTTTCAGACTTCACCGCGGCACATTGCTTCAGCCTCCTGGTTAATCATTTCACCCCTTTTAATCATTTTTGCAACTTTTGGTTAACCATTTCCCCCAGCTTCTGGTTAACCATTTCCCCTTTGGGACTTGGTCTCTGAGCATTCTTTTGGGATTCTGGTTAATCATTTGCCAATTTTTAAAAAATGTTGCCACTTTTGTTTAATGCTTTCTGGTCAACCTTTCCCTCTTTCAGACTTCACCGCGGCACATTGCTTCAGCCTCCTGGTTAATCATTTCACCCCTTTTAATCATTTTTGCAACTTTTGGTTAACCATTTCCCCCAGCTTCTGGTTAACCATTTCCCCTTTGGGACTTGGTCTCTGAGCATTCTTTTGGGATTCTGGTTAATCATTTGCCACTTTTTTAAAAATGTTGCCACTTTTGTTTAATGCTTTCTGGTCAACCTTTCCCTCTTTCAGACTTCACCGCGGCACATTGCTTCAGCCTCCTGGTTAATCATTTCACCCCTTTTAATCATTTTTGCAACTTTTGGTTAACCATTTCCCCCAGCTTCTGGTTAACCATTTCCCCTTTGGGACTTAGTCTCTGAGCATTCTTTTGGGATTCTGGTTAATCATTTGCCAATTTTTTAAAAATGTTGCCACTTTTGTTTAATGCTTTCTGGTCAACCTTTCCCTCTTTCAGACTTCACCGCGGCACATTGCTTTAGCCTCCTGGTTAATCATTTCACCCCTTTTAATCATTTTTGCAACTTTTGGTTAACCATTTCCCCCAGCTTCTGGTTAACCATTTCCCCTTTGGGACTTAGTCTCTGAGCATTCTTTTGGGATTCTGGTTAATCATTTGCCACTTTTTTAAAAATGTTGCCGCTTTTGTTTAATGCTTTCCCTGCTTTGTGGTCAACCTTTTCCCCTTTAGGACTTCACCGCGGCACATTGCTTCAGCCTCCTGGTTAATCATTTCACCCCTTTTAATCATTTTTGCAACTTTTGGTTAACCATTTCCCCCAGCTTCTGGTTAACCATTTCCCCTTTGGGACTTGGTCTCTGAGCATTCTTTTGGGATTCTGGTTAATCATTTGCCACTTTTTAAAAAATGTTGCCGCTTTTGTTTAATGCTTTCCCTGCTTTCTGGTCAACCTTTTCCCCTTTAGGACTTCACCGCAGCACATTGCTTTAGCCTCCTGGTTAATCATTTCACCCCTTTTAATCATTTTTGCAACTTTTGGTTAACCATTTCCCCCAGCTTCTGGTTAACCATTTCCCCTTTGGGACTTAGTCTCTGAGCATTCTTTTGGGATTCTGGTTAACCATTTGCCAATTTTTTTAAAATGTTGCCACTTTTGTTTAATGCTTTCTGGTCAACCTTTCCCTCTTTCAGACTTCACCGCCGCACATAATTTTCGACTTCTGGTTGATCATTTCACCCCTTTTAATCATTTTTGCAACTTTTGGTTAACCATTTCCCCCAGCTTCTGGTTAACCATTTCCCCTTTGGGACTTAGTCCCTGAGCATTCTTTTGGGATTCTGGTTAATCATTTGCCACTTTTTTAAAAATTTTGCCGCTTTTGTTTAATCGTTTCCCTGCTATGTGGTCAACCTTTTCCCCTTTCAGACTTCATCGCCGCGCATTGTTGTCGACTTCTGGTTAATCATTTTTCCCCTTTAAATCTTTTTTTGCCACTTTTGGTTAACCATTTCACCCAGCTTCTGGTTAACCATTTGCCCCATTTTACTGAATTTTTCCGCTTTGGTTTAATCATTTCCCTGCTTTCTTGTCAACCTTTTCCCCTTTTGGACTTCGCCGCCGCACTTTGCTTTTGCCTTCTGGTTAAACATTTCTCCCCTTTTAATCCTTTTTCCCACTTTTGGTTCACCAGTTCACCCAGCTTCTGGTTCACCATTTCCCCTTTGGGACTTAAGTCTCTGAGCATTCTTTTGGGATTCTGGTTAACCATTTGCCACTTTTTAAAAAATGTTGCTGCTTTTGTTTAATGCTTTCCCTGCTTTCTGGTCAACCTTTTCCTCTTTCCGACTTCATCGCCGCACCTTGTTTACGACATCCGGTTAAACATTTCTCCCCTTTCAATCCTTTTTGCCACTTTTGGTTAAGCAGTTCAACCAGCTTCTGGTTAACCATTTGCCCCTTCTTACTGAATTTTTCTGCTTTTGTTTAATCATTTCCCTGCTTTATGGTCAACCTTTTCCCCTTTAGGACTTCGCCGCCGCACTTTGCTTTCGCCTTCTGGTTAATCATTTCACAACATTTTAATCCTTTTTCCCACTTTTGGTTAAACAGTTCACCCAGCTTCTGGTTAACCATTTGCCCCTTTGGGACTTAAGTCTCTGAGCATTATTTTGGGATTCTGGTTAACCATTTGCCACTTTTTAAAAAATGTTGCCGCTTTTGTTTAATCGTTTCCCTGCTTTCTGGTCAACCTTTTCTCCTTTAGGACTTCGCCGCCGCACTTTGCTTTCGCCTTCTGGTTAATCATTTCACCCCTTTTAATCCTTTTTCCCACTTTTGGTTAAACAGTTCACCCAGCTTCTGGTTAACCATTTGCCCCTTTGGGACTTAAGTCTCTGAGCATTCTTTTGGGATTCTGGTTCACCATTTGTCCCTTTTTAAAAGATATTGCTGCTTCTGTTTAATCCTTTCCCTGCTTTGCGGTCAACCTTTTCCTCTTTCAGACTTCATCGCCGCGCATTGTTTTCGACATCTGGTTCAACATTTCTCCCCTTTTAATCCTCTTTCCCACTTTTGGTTAAGCAGTTCACCCAACTTCTGGTTAACCATTTGCCCCTTTTTACTGAATTTTTCTGCTTTGGTTTAATCATTTCCCTGCTTTATGGTCAACCTTTTCCCCTTTAGGACTTTGACGCGGCACATTGCTTTCGCCTTCTGGTTAATCATTTCACCCCTTTTAATCCTTTTTCCCACTTTTGGTTAAACAGTTCACCCAGCTACTGGTTAACCATTTCCCCTTTGGCACTTAAGTCTCTGAGCATTCTTTTGGGATTCTGGTAAACCATTTGTCCCTTTTTAAAAAATGCTGCTGCTTTTGTTTAATGCTTGCCCTGCTTTGCGGTCGATCATTTCACCCCTTTTAATCCATTTTTGCCACTTTGGGTTAAACAGTTCACACAACTTCTGGTTCACCATTTCACATTTCGGAACTTTTATTCCCACCATTACTTTGGGCTTCTGGTTCATCATTTCACGCTGTTTTACAAATCTTTGCCGCTTCACTTTTAATCCACAAACCGTGGCTCGCTTTCGGGTGGGGGGGGGGTAGCGGGTTTGGGCCGGGCACTCGACATCCCGGTGTGCGACCGGGTTCGTTCTGGTACCGCTCGGTGCCCCTCGTCCTGCTCTTGCCGCGGAAGCAAACCAGACGACCGTCGGTCTCACGCCCGAGGGGAGAGGAGGCGGAAAGCGGTTTGCAGCCTTTCGCTGTACCTCCGGCGGGCAGCGCCGCACCTCCGAGTGCTCGGTACCGTTCGCTGCGCCTCGTCCGGCCGCACGCAGCGAGCCAAACCCGGAGGAAATCGGCCTGTGCCTTCTCGAGATATGGGCCTCCGGGTGGGACGGACAAACCGGGGCCCCGAGCTCGCTTTCGGCGGCCCGGCACTCGACTTCCCGGTGTCCGAACGTGATCCTTCCGGTACCCTTCGGTGCCCCTTGCCCGACTCCAGCTCCCGTGCTGAAGCGGAGTCGGTCGGCCTGACGGCCGCCGAGTTAGCCAGCGGAAAGCGGTGCGCAGCCTTTCGCTTGCAGCTCCGGCGGGCAGCGCCGCACCTCCGGCTGCTCAGTGCCGTCCGCTGCTCCCCTTCCGGCTGCACGCAGCGAACCATACCCGGAGGAAATCGGCCTCGGCCTTCCGGAGATATGGGCCTGCGAGTGGGACCAATAAATCGGTGCACATTTCCGGCTCGGTTTCCGGCCTCGGCACTATCAGTTCACGCCGTCCGACCGACGTCGTTCTGGCACGGTTCCGTTGCTCCTTGATCCGGTCCAGCCACGGTAATCAGCCGAAGATGGTGGGGGGGGGACACATTGCCCGCCGAGTTAGCCGGAGGAAATCGGCCTCGGACTTCCTCAGATATCAGCCTCCGGGTGGGACAGACAAACCGGGGACCCGAGCACGCTTTCGGCGGCCCGCTGGTCGACTTCCCGGTGTGCGACCGGGTTCGTTCCGGTACCGTTCGCTGCCCCTCGTCCTGCTCTAGCCGCGGAGACAAACCCGACGACCGTCGGTCTCACGCCCGCGGAGGGAGGTGGCGGAAAGTGGTTTGCAGCCTTTCGCTGTACCTCCGGCGGGCAGCGCCCGACCTCCGAGTGCTCGGTACCGTCCGCTGCGCCTGGTCCTGCCGCACACAACGAGCCATACCCGGTGGAAATCGGCCTGTGCCTTCCAGAGATATGGGCCTCCGGGTGGGACGGACAAACCGGGGCCCCGTGCTCGCTTTCGGCGGCCCGCTAGTCGACTTCCCGGTGTGCGACCGGGTTCCTTCCGGTACCGTTCGCTGCCCCTCGTCCTGCTCTAGCCGCGGAAACAAACCCGACGACCGTCGGTCTCACGCCCGCGGAGGGAGGCGGCGGAAAGTGGTTTGCAGCCTTTCGCTGTACCTCCGGCGGGCAGCGCCCGACCTCCGAGTGCTCGGTACCGTCCGCTGCGCCTGGTCCGGCCGCACGCAACGAGCCATACCCGGAGGAAATCGGCCTGTGCCTTCCGGAGATATGGGCCTCCGGGTGGGACGGACAAACCGGGACCCCGTGCTCGCTTTCGGCGGCCCGGCACTCGACTTCCCGGTGTGCGAACGTCATCCTTCCGGTACCCAACCGTGCCCCTTGCCCCACTCTAGCTCCGGTGCTAAAGCGGAGTCGGTCGGTCTCACGGACGCCGAGTTACCAGGCGGAAAGCGGTGCGCAGCCTTTCGCTGTCACTCCGGCGGGCTGCACCGCATCTCCGAGTGCTCGGTACCGTACGCTGCGCCGCCTCCTGCCGCACGCAACGAGCCAGACCCGGAGGAAATCGGCCTCGGCGTTCCGGAGTTATCCGCCTCCGAGTGGGCCTGACCAAGCGGGGTGAACTGGAAATCATTAACCAACGTACTTCCAGGTTTTCACCCGCAGAGGGCAGCACTCTCTTCTCCGTTTTAAACTGGGCCGACCCGGCTCCGTTTCGAGACCCGGCACTCGACTTCCCGGTGTGCGACCGGGTTCGTTCCGGTACCGTTCGCTGCCCCTCGTCCTGCTCTAGCCGCGGAACCAAACCCGACGACCGTCGGTCTCACGCCCGCGGAGGGAGGCGGCGGAAAGTGGTTTGCAGCCTTTCGCTGTACCTCCGGCGGGCAGCGCCCGACCTCCGAGTGCTCGGTACCGTCCGCTGCGCCTGGTCCTGCCGCACACAACGAGCCATACCCGGTGGAAATCGGCCTGTGCCTTCCAGAGATATGGGCCTCCGGGTGGGACGGACAAACCGGGGCCCCGTGCTCGCTTTCGGCGGCCCGCTAGTCGACTTCCCGGTGTGCGACCGGGTTCGTTCCGGTACCGTTCGCTGCCCCTCGTCCTGCTCTAGCCGGGGAAACAAACCCGACGACCGTCGGTCTCACGCCCGCGGAGGGAGGCGGCGGAAAGTGGTTTGCAGCCTTTCGCTGTACCTCCGGCGGGCAGCGCCCGACCTCCGAGTGCTCGGTACCATCCGCTGCGCCTGGTCCGGCCGCACACAACGAGCCATACCCGGTGGAAATCGGCCTGTGCCTTCCGGAGATATGGGCCTCCGGGTGGGACGGACAAACCGGGGCCCCGAGCGGTGGCACCCTGCTCGCTTTCGGCGGCCCGGCACTCGACTTCCCGGTGTGCGAACGTCATCGTTCCGGTACCCTTCGGTGCCCCTTGCCCCACTCTAGCTCCGGTGCTAAAGCGGAGTCGGTCGGTCTCACGGACGCCGAGTTAGCAGGCGGAAAGCGGTGCGCAGCCTTTCGCTGTCACTCCGGCGGGCAGCACCGCACCTCCGAGTGCTCGGTACCGTACGCTGCGCCGCCTCCTGCCGCACGCAACGAGCCATACCCGCAGGAAATCGGCCTCGGCGTTCCGGAGTTATCCGCCTCCGAGTGGGCCTGACCAAGCGGGGTGAACTGGAAATCATTAACCAACGTACTTCCAGGTTTTCACCCGCAGAGGGCAGCACTCTCTTCTCCGTTTTAAACTGGGCCGACCCGGCTCCGTTTCGAGACCCGGCACTCGACTTCCCGGTGTGCGACCGGGTTCGTTCCGGTACCGTTCGCTGCCCCTCGTCCTGCTCGAGCCGCGGAACCAAACCCGATGACCGTCGGTCTCACGCCCGCGGAGGGTGGCGGCGGAAAGTGGTTTGCAGCCTTTCGCTGTACCTCCGGCGGGCAGCGCCGGACCTCCGAGTGCTCGGTACCGTCCGCTGCGCCTGGTCCGGCCGCACACAACGAGCCATACCCGGAGGAAATCGGCCTGTGCCTTCCGGAGATATGGGCCTCCGGGTGGGACGGACAAACCGGGGCCCCGAGCGGTGGCACCCTACTCGCTTTCAGCGGCCCGGCACTCGACTTCCCGGTGTGCGAACGTGATCGTTCCGGTACCCAACGGTGCCCCTTGCCCCACTCTAGCTCCGGCGGTAAAGCGGAGTCGGTCGGTCTCACAGACGCCGAGTTACCAGGCGGAAAGCGGTGCGCAGCCTTTCGCTGTCACTCCGGCGGGCAGCGCCGCACCTCCGAGTGCTCGGTACCGTCCGCTGCGCCTGGTCCGGCCGCACACAACGAGCCATACCCGGTGGAAATCGGCCTTTGCCTTCCGGAGATATGGGCCTCCGGGTGGGACGGACAAACCGGGGCCCCGAGCTCGCTTTCAGCGGCCCGGCACTCGACTTCCCGGTGTGCGAACGTCATCCTTCCGGTACTCAACCGTGCCCCTTGCCCCACTCTAGCTCCGGCGGTAAAGCGAAGTCGGTCGGTCTCACGGACGCCGAGTTAGCAGGCGGAAAGCGGTGCGCAGCCTTTCGCTGTCACTCCGGCGGGCTGCACCGCATCTCCGAGTGCTCGGTACCGTACGCTGCGCCGCCTCCTGCCGCACGCAACGAGCCATACCCGGAGGAAATCGGCCTCGGCGTTCCGGAGTTATCCGCCTCCGAGTGGGCCTGACCAAGCGGGGTGAACTGGAAATCATTAACCAACGTACTTCCAGGTTTTCACCCGCAGAGGGCAGCACTCTATTCTCCGTTTTAAATTGGGCCGACCCGGCTCCGTTTCGAGACCCGGCACTCGACTTCCCGGTGTGCGAACGTGATCGTTCCGGTACCCAACCGTGCCCCTTGCCCCACTCTAGCTCCGGCGGTAAAGCGAAGTCGGTCGGTCTCACGGACGCCGAGTTAGCAGGCGGAAAGCGGTGCGCAGCCTTTCGCTGTCACTCCGGCGGGCAGCATCGCACCTCCCAGTGCTCGGTACCGTACGCTGCGCCGCCTCCTGCCGCACGCAACGAGCCATACCCGGAGGAAATCGGCCTCGGCCTTCCTGAGATATCAGCCTCCGAGTGGGCCCGACGAGTCGGTGGCACCCTGCTCGCTTTCAGCGGCCCGGCACTCGACTTCCCGGTGTGCGAACGTCATCCTTCCGGTACTCAACCGTGCCCCTTGCCCCACTCTAGCTCCGGCGGTAAAGCGGAGTCGGTCGGTCTCACGGACGCCGAGTTAGCAGGCGGAAAGCGGTGCGCAGCCTTTCGCTGTCACTCCGGCGGGCAGCATCGCACCTCCCAGTGCTCGGTACCGTCCGCTGCGCCTGGTCCGGCCGCACACAACGAGCCATACCCGGAGGAAATCGGCCTGTGCCTTCCGGAGATATGGGCCTCCGGGTGGGACGGACAAACCGGGGCCCCGAGCGGTGGCACCCTGCTCGCTTTCAGCGGCCCGTCACTCGACTTCCCGGTATGCGAACGTGATCGTTCCGGTACCCTTCGGTGCCCCTTGCCCCACTCTAGCTCCGGTGCTAAAGCGGAGTCGGTCGGTCTCACGGACGCCGAGTTACCAGGCGGAAAGCGGTGCGCAGCCTTTCGCTGTCACTCCGGCGGGCAGCACCGCATCTCCGAGTGCTCGGTACCGTACGCTGCGCCGCCTCCTGCCGCACGCAACGAGCCATACCCGGAGGAAATCGGCCTCGGCGTTCCGGAGTTATCCGCCTCCGAGTGGGCCTGACCAAGCGGGGTGAACTGGAAATCATTAACCAACGTACTTCCAGGTTTTCACCCGCAGAGGGCAGCACTCTATTCTCCGTTTTAAATTGGGCCGACCCGGCTCCGTTTCGAGACCCGGCACTCGACTTCCCGGTGTGCGAACGTGATCGTTCCGGTACCCAACCGTGCCCCTTGCCCCACTCTAGCTCCGGCGGTAAAGCGAAGTCGGTCGGTCTCACGGACGCCGAGTTAGCAGGCGGAAAGCGGTGCGCAGCCTTTCGCTGTCACTCCGGCGGGCAGCATCGCACCTCCCAGTGCTCGGTACCGTACGCTGCGCCTCCTCCTGCCGCACGCAACGAGCCATACCCGGAGGAAATCGGCCTCGGCCTTCCTGAGATATCAGCCTCCGAGTGGGCCCG
>NW_027139611.1:47500-55000 GCF_035084215.1 Heptranchias perlo | reverse complement strand
TTTCCGGTTCACCAGTTCCCGTTTTGGACTTAGTCTCTGCGGGCCGTTTCTCATCTTTTGGTTCATCAGTTCCCCTCTTTTAATAATTTTTTGGCTGCTTTCGTTTGATCATTTCCCTGCCTTCTGGGTAACTTTTCCACCTTAGGACTTCATCGCCGCACATTGTTTTCGACTTCTGGTTGATCATTTCACCCCTTTTAATCATTTTTGTAACTTTTGGTTAACCATTTCACCCAGCTTCTGGTTAACCATTTCCCCTTTGGGACTTAGTCTGTGAGCATTCTTTTGGGATTCTGGTTAACCATTTGCCAATTTTTAAAAAATGTTGCCACTTTTGTTTAATGCTTTCTGGTCAACCTTTCCCTCTTTCAGACTTCACCGCGGCACATTGCTTCAGCCTCCTGGTTAATCATTTCACCCCTTTTAATCATTTTTGCAACTTTTGGTTAACCATTTCCCCCAGCTTCTGGTTAACCATTTCCCCTTTGGGACTTGGTCTCTGAGCATTCTTTTGGGATTCTGGTTAATCATTTGCCAATTTTTAAAAAATGTTGCCACTTTTGTTTAATGCTTTCTGGTCAACCTTTCCCTCTTTCAGACTTCACCGCGGCACATTGCTTCAGCCTCCTGGTTAATCATTTCACCCCTTTTAATCATTTTTGCAACTTTTGGTTAACCATTTCCCCCAGCTTCTGGTTAACCATTTCCCCTTTGGGACTTGGTCTCTGAGCATTCTTTTGGGATTCTGGTTAATCATTTGCCACTTTTTTAAAAATGTTGCCACTTTTGTTTAATGCTTTCTGGTCAACCTTTCCCTCTTTCAGACTTCACCGCGGCACATTGCTTCAGCCTCCTGGTTAATCATTTCACCCCTTTTAATCATTTTTGCAACTTTTGGTTAACCATTTCCCCCAGCTTCTGGTTAACCATTTCCCCTTTGGGACTTAGTCTCTGAGCATTCTTTTGGGATTCTGGTTAATCATTTGCCAATTTTTTAAAAATGTTGCCACTTTTGTTTAATGCTTTCTGGTCAACCTTTCCCTCTTTCAGACTTCACCGCGGCACATTGCTTTAGCCTCCTGGTTAATCATTTCACCCCTTTTAATCATTTTTGCAACTTTTGGTTAACCATTTCCCCCAGCTTCTGGTTAACCATTTCCCCTTTGGGACTTAGTCTCTGAGCATTCTTTTGGGATTCTGGTTAATCATTTGCCACTTTTTTAAAAATGTTGCCGCTTTTGTTTAATGCTTTCCCTGCTTTGTGGTCAACCTTTTCCCCTTTAGGACTTCACCGCGGCACATTGCTTCAGCCTCCTGGTTAATCATTTCACCCCTTTTAATCATTTTTGCAACTTTTGGTTAACCATTTCCCCCAGCTTCTGGTTAACCATTTCCCCTTTGGGACTTGGTCTCTGAGCATTCTTTTGGGATTCTGGTTAATCATTTGCCACTTTTTAAAAAATGTTGCCGCTTTTGTTTAATGCTTTCCCTGCTTTCTGGTCAACCTTTTCCCCTTTAGGACTTCACCGCAGCACATTGCTTTAGCCTCCTGGTTAATCATTTCACCCCTTTTAATCATTTTTGCAACTTTTGGTTAACCATTTCCCCCAGCTTCTGGTTAACCATTTCCCCTTTGGGACTTAGTCTCTGAGCATTCTTTTGGGATTCTGGTTAACCATTTGCCAATTTTTTTAAAATGTTGCCACTTTTGTTTAATGCTTTCTGGTCAACCTTTCCCTCTTTCAGACTTCACCGCCGCACATAATTTTCGACTTCTGGTTGATCATTTCACCCCTTTTAATCATTTTTGCAACTTTTGGTTAACCATTTCCCCCAGCTTCTGGTTAACCATTTCCCCTTTGGGACTTAGTCCCTGAGCATTCTTTTGGGATTCTGGTTAATCATTTGCCACTTTTTTAAAAATTTTGCCGCTTTTGTTTAATCGTTTCCCTGCTATGTGGTCAACCTTTTCCCCTTTCAGACTTCATCGCCGCGCATTGTTGTCGACTTCTGGTTAATCATTTTTCCCCTTTAAATCTTTTTTTGCCACTTTTGGTTAACCATTTCACCCAGCTTCTGGTTAACCATTTGCCCCATTTTACTGAATTTTTCCGCTTTGGTTTAATCATTTCCCTGCTTTCTTGTCAACCTTTTCCCCTTTTGGACTTCGCCGCCGCACTTTGCTTTTGCCTTCTGGTTAAACATTTCTCCCCTTTTAATCCTTTTTCCCACTTTTGGTTCACCAGTTCACCCAGCTTCTGGTTCACCATTTCCCCTTTGGGACTTAAGTCTCTGAGCATTCTTTTGGGATTCTGGTTAACCATTTGCCACTTTTTAAAAAATGTTGCTGCTTTTGTTTAATGCTTTCCCTGCTTTCTGGTCAACCTTTTCCTCTTTCCGACTTCATCGCCGCACCTTGTTTACGACATCCGGTTAAACATTTCTCCCCTTTCAATCCTTTTTGCCACTTTTGGTTAAGCAGTTCAACCAGCTTCTGGTTAACCATTTGCCCCTTCTTACTGAATTTTTCTGCTTTTGTTTAATCATTTCCCTGCTTTATGGTCAACCTTTTCCCCTTTAGGACTTCGCCGCCGCACTTTGCTTTCGCCTTCTGGTTAATCATTTCACAACATTTTAATCCTTTTTCCCACTTTTGGTTAAACAGTTCACCCAGCTTCTGGTTAACCATTTGCCCCTTTGGGACTTAAGTCTCTGAGCATTATTTTGGGATTCTGGTTAACCATTTGCCACTTTTTAAAAAATGTTGCCGCTTTTGTTTAATCGTTTCCCTGCTTTCTGGTCAACCTTTTCTCCTTTAGGACTTCGCCGCCGCACTTTGCTTTCGCCTTCTGGTTAATCATTTCACCCCTTTTAATCCTTTTTCCCACTTTTGGTTAAACAGTTCACCCAGCTTCTGGTTAACCATTTGCCCCTTTGGGACTTAAGTCTCTGAGCATTCTTTTGGGATTCTGGTTCACCATTTGTCCCTTTTTAAAAGATATTGCTGCTTCTGTTTAATCCTTTCCCTGCTTTGCGGTCAACCTTTTCCTCTTTCAGACTTCATCGCCGCGCATTGTTTTCGACATCTGGTTCAACATTTCTCCCCTTTTAATCCTCTTTCCCACTTTTGGTTAAGCAGTTCACCCAACTTCTGGTTAACCATTTGCCCCTTTTTACTGAATTTTTCTGCTTTGGTTTAATCATTTCCCTGCTTTATGGTCAACCTTTTCCCCTTTAGGACTTTGACGCGGCACATTGCTTTCGCCTTCTGGTTAATCATTTCACCCCTTTTAATCCTTTTTCCCACTTTTGGTTAAACAGTTCACCCAGCTACTGGTTAACCATTTCCCCTTTGGCACTTAAGTCTCTGAGCATTCTTTTGGGATTCTGGTAAACCATTTGTCCCTTTTTAAAAAATGCTGCTGCTTTTGTTTAATGCTTGCCCTGCTTTGCGGTCGATCATTTCACCCCTTTTAATCCATTTTTGCCACTTTGGGTTAAACAGTTCACACAACTTCTGGTTCACCATTTCACATTTCGGAACTTTTATTCCCACCATTACTTTGGGCTTCTGGTTCATCATTTCACGCTGTTTTACAAATCTTTGCCGCTTCACTTTTAATCCACAAACCGTGGCTCGCTTTCGGGTGGGGGGGGGGTAGCGGGTTTGGGCCGGGCACTCGACATCCCGGTGTGCGACCGGGTTCGTTCTGGTACCGCTCGGTGCCCCTCGTCCTGCTCTTGCCGCGGAAGCAAACCAGACGACCGTCGGTCTCACGCCCGAGGGGAGAGGAGGCGGAAAGCGGTTTGCAGCCTTTCGCTGTACCTCCGGCGGGCAGCGCCGCACCTCCGAGTGCTCGGTACCGTTCGCTGCGCCTCGTCCGGCCGCACGCAGCGAGCCAAACCCGGAGGAAATCGGCCTGTGCCTTCTCGAGATATGGGCCTCCGGGTGGGACGGACAAACCGGGGCCCCGAGCTCGCTTTCGGCGGCCCGGCACTCGACTTCCCGGTGTCCGAACGTGATCCTTCCGGTACCCTTCGGTGCCCCTTGCCCGACTCCAGCTCCCGTGCTGAAGCGGAGTCGGTCGGCCTGACGGCCGCCGAGTTAGCCAGCGGAAAGCGGTGCGCAGCCTTTCGCTTGCAGCTCCGGCGGGCAGCGCCGCACCTCCGGCTGCTCAGTGCCGTCCGCTGCTCCCCTTCCGGCTGCACGCAGCGAACCATACCCGGAGGAAATCGGCCTCGGCCTTCCGGAGATATGGGCCTGCGAGTGGGACCAATAAATCGGTGCACATTTCCGGCTCGGTTTCCGGCCTCGGCACTATCAGTTCACGCCGTCCGACCGACGTCGTTCTGGCACGGTTCCGTTGCTCCTTGATCCGGTCCAGCCACGGTAATCAGCCGAAGATGGTGGGGGGGGGACACATTGCCCGCCGAGTTAGCCGGAGGAAATCGGCCTCGGACTTCCTCAGATATCAGCCTCCGGGTGGGACAGACAAACCGGGGACCCGAGCACGCTTTCGGCGGCCCGCTGGTCGACTTCCCGGTGTGCGACCGGGTTCGTTCCGGTACCGTTCGCTGCCCCTCGTCCTGCTCTAGCCGCGGAGACAAACCCGACGACCGTCGGTCTCACGCCCGCGGAGGGAGGTGGCGGAAAGTGGTTTGCAGCCTTTCGCTGTACCTCCGGCGGGCAGCGCCCGACCTCCGAGTGCTCGGTACCGTCCGCTGCGCCTGGTCCTGCCGCACACAACGAGCCATACCCGGTGGAAATCGGCCTGTGCCTTCCAGAGATATGGGCCTCCGGGTGGGACGGACAAACCGGGGCCCCGTGCTCGCTTTCGGCGGCCCGCTAGTCGACTTCCCGGTGTGCGACCGGGTTCCTTCCGGTACCGTTCGCTGCCCCTCGTCCTGCTCTAGCCGCGGAAACAAACCCGACGACCGTCGGTCTCACGCCCGCGGAGGGAGGCGGCGGAAAGTGGTTTGCAGCCTTTCGCTGTACCTCCGGCGGGCAGCGCCCGACCTCCGAGTGCTCGGTACCGTCCGCTGCGCCTGGTCCGGCCGCACGCAACGAGCCATACCCGGAGGAAATCGGCCTGTGCCTTCCGGAGATATGGGCCTCCGGGTGGGACGGACAAACCGGGACCCCGTGCTCGCTTTCGGCGGCCCGGCACTCGACTTCCCGGTGTGCGAACGTCATCCTTCCGGTACCCAACCGTGCCCCTTGCCCCACTCTAGCTCCGGTGCTAAAGCGGAGTCGGTCGGTCTCACGGACGCCGAGTTACCAGGCGGAAAGCGGTGCGCAGCCTTTCGCTGTCACTCCGGCGGGCTGCACCGCATCTCCGAGTGCTCGGTACCGTACGCTGCGCCGCCTCCTGCCGCACGCAACGAGCCAGACCCGGAGGAAATCGGCCTCGGCGTTCCGGAGTTATCCGCCTCCGAGTGGGCCTGACCAAGCGGGGTGAACTGGAAATCATTAACCAACGTACTTCCAGGTTTTCACCCGCAGAGGGCAGCACTCTCTTCTCCGTTTTAAACTGGGCCGACCCGGCTCCGTTTCGAGACCCGGCACTCGACTTCCCGGTGTGCGACCGGGTTCGTTCCGGTACCGTTCGCTGCCCCTCGTCCTGCTCTAGCCGCGGAACCAAACCCGACGACCGTCGGTCTCACGCCCGCGGAGGGAGGCGGCGGAAAGTGGTTTGCAGCCTTTCGCTGTACCTCCGGCGGGCAGCGCCCGACCTCCGAGTGCTCGGTACCGTCCGCTGCGCCTGGTCCTGCCGCACACAACGAGCCATACCCGGTGGAAATCGGCCTGTGCCTTCCAGAGATATGGGCCTCCGGGTGGGACGGACAAACCGGGGCCCCGTGCTCGCTTTCGGCGGCCCGCTAGTCGACTTCCCGGTGTGCGACCGGGTTCGTTCCGGTACCGTTCGCTGCCCCTCGTCCTGCTCTAGCCGGGGAAACAAACCCGACGACCGTCGGTCTCACGCCCGCGGAGGGAGGCGGCGGAAAGTGGTTTGCAGCCTTTCGCTGTACCTCCGGCGGGCAGCGCCCGACCTCCGAGTGCTCGGTACCATCCGCTGCGCCTGGTCCGGCCGCACACAACGAGCCATACCCGGTGGAAATCGGCCTGTGCCTTCCGGAGATATGGGCCTCCGGGTGGGACGGACAAACCGGGGCCCCGAGCGGTGGCACCCTGCTCGCTTTCGGCGGCCCGGCACTCGACTTCCCGGTGTGCGAACGTCATCGTTCCGGTACCCTTCGGTGCCCCTTGCCCCACTCTAGCTCCGGTGCTAAAGCGGAGTCGGTCGGTCTCACGGACGCCGAGTTAGCAGGCGGAAAGCGGTGCGCAGCCTTTCGCTGTCACTCCGGCGGGCAGCACCGCACCTCCGAGTGCTCGGTACCGTACGCTGCGCCGCCTCCTGCCGCACGCAACGAGCCATACCCGCAGGAAATCGGCCTCGGCGTTCCGGAGTTATCCGCCTCCGAGTGGGCCTGACCAAGCGGGGTGAACTGGAAATCATTAACCAACGTACTTCCAGGTTTTCACCCGCAGAGGGCAGCACTCTCTTCTCCGTTTTAAACTGGGCCGACCCGGCTCCGTTTCGAGACCCGGCACTCGACTTCCCGGTGTGCGACCGGGTTCGTTCCGGTACCGTTCGCTGCCCCTCGTCCTGCTCGAGCCGCGGAACCAAACCCGATGACCGTCGGTCTCACGCCCGCGGAGGGTGGCGGCGGAAAGTGGTTTGCAGCCTTTCGCTGTACCTCCGGCGGGCAGCGCCGGACCTCCGAGTGCTCGGTACCGTCCGCTGCGCCTGGTCCGGCCGCACACAACGAGCCATACCCGGAGGAAATCGGCCTGTGCCTTCCGGAGATATGGGCCTCCGGGTGGGACGGACAAACCGGGGCCCCGAGCGGTGGCACCCTACTCGCTTTCAGCGGCCCGGCACTCGACTTCCCGGTGTGCGAACGTGATCGTTCCGGTACCCAACGGTGCCCCTTGCCCCACTCTAGCTCCGGCGGTAAAGCGGAGTCGGTCGGTCTCACAGACGCCGAGTTACCAGGCGGAAAGCGGTGCGCAGCCTTTCGCTGTCACTCCGGCGGGCAGCGCCGCACCTCCGAGTGCTCGGTACCGTCCGCTGCGCCTGGTCCGGCCGCACACAACGAGCCATACCCGGTGGAAATCGGCCTTTGCCTTCCGGAGATATGGGCCTCCGGGTGGGACGGACAAACCGGGGCCCCGAGCTCGCTTTCAGCGGCCCGGCACTCGACTTCCCGGTGTGCGAACGTCATCCTTCCGGTACTCAACCGTGCCCCTTGCCCCACTCTAGCTCCGGCGGTAAAGCGAAGTCGGTCGGTCTCACGGACGCCGAGTTAGCAGGCGGAAAGCGGTGCGCAGCCTTTCGCTGTCACTCCGGCGGGCTGCACCGCATCTCCGAGTGCTCGGTACCGTACGCTGCGCCGCCTCCTGCCGCACGCAACGAGCCATACCCGGAGGAAATCGGC
>NW_027139611.1:25000-35000 GCF_035084215.1 Heptranchias perlo | reverse complement strand
GTTTTAAAAGTCATCGCTATGCCGGCACAGGTGACTTTCAAGTTAAAGAGTTCTCTTTATTGGCTTTCAAAAAAATCTGCAAAGTGTCACAGAGATTTTGAGAAACTCTTTTTTTTCTTTATATTATTATAATATAATATAATGTGTATATGTTTTCGAAAAGCATCCACCAGCAATCCATGGTGAGCCTCTCTCTGCTGGCAAGCTCCTCCTGCCTGAGCCCGACGCTGTCGAGGCTCAACACGATTTCAGACTGACAAAGAGTTCGAAAATTGCCGCCTGATGTAGCTTTAAATGCTGACAGGTGACTTCCGAGTGCTCTTGTAAAGGTCTCCGCTTTGAAATTGAGAGCCTTTTGCCAAGTGTCACTTTTTCAGGCACTCTTAAAGTGCACCTGGGCTGTCAGAGAAAGCTCTGAAAATCGTGTTCTCGAAAATCTCCGGGTACCCGACCAATCCCTAGGTGCCCGAATGACAAGTGTCAATTCGGCAGGACGGCCTCCCACCTCCGGCCGCAGATGCGTCACTAAATCCCCGCAACGGGGGCTTTCTCATTTCGGCATAGGGGCTTCCGCGGCCAACTCATTAACCTGTGCTCGGACTTTTTGTGCCACAAGTGCAAGGGACCGTTTGCCGGCAGCTACTCGCACCCCCCCGCCCAGGGGGGGAATCCTCTGACCGGAGATCCGAAACGCCGGCCGAATCCATCCCCGTCGGACTTCCGAAGGGGTTCCCTCGACCGACTGACTTCCGAACTCCTTTCTGGGCTTAAACGGGTGGAATTCGGACCCTCTCGCAAGGGAGCCGAAGCCCGCCAGCCCCGGGAGGCCTCGGGGCCGCCGTTTTCAAGCCCGACCAAAAAACCCGAAAAATGGGGAAAAATGGGAAAAATTCCCACTCCCAAAAGGCTTAAAAGTCGGTTGGGCGGCAGCCCGGGTCGGTCTCTGCAGACCTGGAGGCGCTGGACACAAGTCTGGTAAACAGGCTAAGTCTCGACATGCCACCTCTTACTATCCTGCAGGTACCCCGCCAATCCCCCCGGAACCGGCTGGCAATTGGCGAATCAGCGGGACGAATTTGAATTCGTGACCGACTTTCTGACACCGAATCGCCGCAAACGCGTTTCGATTTTTCGGCTTCGGTACCTCCCATCAGACTTTGACTGGCCATATCTCCGGACTCACGTGTCGCAGCCGGGACCTTCAGGCACCGTTCGACGCGTCTACCCCTGCCCCGTCGAATGGCGCCCCTCGCGGTGTGGTCCGATTTCCGCATTTTGGTCAGATTTGCCTCCAAAATTTTCAGATTGAGTTGACGAATGCCCCCTACGGGGTAACCTCTTGCCCTTTCGGACCTGGTCCCTGTGACTTAATTTCCGCCTTTTGCTCAATCGTTTCCCCATTTATAATTAATTTTAAAAATCGGGTTACTCAGTTCTGGTTTACCAGTTCCCTCTTCGGACTTAGTTTTTGGTTAATCATTTCCGGTTCACCAGTTCCCGTTTTGGACTTAGTCTCTGCGGGCCGTTTCTCATCTTTTGGTTCATCAGTTCCCCTCTTTTAATAATTTTTTGGCTGCTTTCGTTTGATCATTTCCCTGCCTTCTGGGTAACTTTTCCACCTTAGGACTTCATCGCCGCACATTGTTTTCGACTTCTGGTTGATCATTTCACCCCTTTTAATCATTTTTGTAACTTTTGGTTAACCATTTCACCCAGCTTCTGGTTAACCATTTCCCCTTTGGGACTTAGTCTGTGAGCATTCTTTTGGGATTCTGGTTAACCATTTGCCAATTTTTAAAAAATGTTGCCACTTTTGTTTAATGCTTTCTGGTCAACCTTTCCCTCTTTCAGACTTCACCGCGGCACATTGCTTCAGCCTCCTGGTTAATCATTTCACCCCTTTTAATCATTTTTGCAACTTTTGGTTAACCATTTCCCCCAGCTTCTGGTTAACCATTTCCCCTTTGGGACTTGGTCTCTGAGCATTCTTTTGGGATTCTGGTTAATCATTTGCCAATTTTTAAAAAATGTTGCCACTTTTGTTTAATGCTTTCTGGTCAACCTTTCCCTCTTTCAGACTTCACCGCGGCACATTGCTTCAGCCTCCTGGTTAATCATTTCACCCCTTTTAATCATTTTTGCAACTTTTGGTTAACCATTTCCCCCAGCTTCTGGTTAACCATTTCCCCTTTGGGACTTGGTCTCTGAGCATTCTTTTGGGATTCTGGTTAATCATTTGCCACTTTTTTAAAAATGTTGCCACTTTTGTTTAATGCTTTCTGGTCAACCTTTCCCTCTTTCAGACTTCACCGCGGCACATTGCTTCAGCCTCCTGGTTAATCATTTCACCCCTTTTAATCATTTTTGCAACTTTTGGTTAACCATTTCCCCCAGCTTCTGGTTAACCATTTCCCCTTTGGGACTTAGTCTCTGAGCATTCTTTTGGGATTCTGGTTAATCATTTGCCAATTTTTTAAAAATGTTGCCACTTTTGTTTAATGCTTTCTGGTCAACCTTTCCCTCTTTCAGACTTCACCGCGGCACATTGCTTTAGCCTCCTGGTTAATCATTTCACCCCTTTTAATCATTTTTGCAACTTTTGGTTAACCATTTCCCCCAGCTTCTGGTTAACCATTTCCCCTTTGGGACTTAGTCTCTGAGCATTCTTTTGGGATTCTGGTTAATCATTTGCCACTTTTTTAAAAATGTTGCCGCTTTTGTTTAATGCTTTCCCTGCTTTGTGGTCAACCTTTTCCCCTTTAGGACTTCACCGCGGCACATTGCTTCAGCCTCCTGGTTAATCATTTCACCCCTTTTAATCATTTTTGCAACTTTTGGTTAACCATTTCCCCCAGCTTCTGGTTAACCATTTCCCCTTTGGGACTTGGTCTCTGAGCATTCTTTTGGGATTCTGGTTAATCATTTGCCACTTTTTAAAAAATGTTGCCGCTTTTGTTTAATGCTTTCCCTGCTTTCTGGTCAACCTTTTCCCCTTTAGGACTTCACCGCAGCACATTGCTTTAGCCTCCTGGTTAATCATTTCACCCCTTTTAATCATTTTTGCAACTTTTGGTTAACCATTTCCCCCAGCTTCTGGTTAACCATTTCCCCTTTGGGACTTAGTCTCTGAGCATTCTTTTGGGATTCTGGTTAACCATTTGCCAATTTTTTTAAAATGTTGCCACTTTTGTTTAATGCTTTCTGGTCAACCTTTCCCTCTTTCAGACTTCACCGCCGCACATAATTTTCGACTTCTGGTTGATCATTTCACCCCTTTTAATCATTTTTGCAACTTTTGGTTAACCATTTCCCCCAGCTTCTGGTTAACCATTTCCCCTTTGGGACTTAGTCCCTGAGCATTCTTTTGGGATTCTGGTTAATCATTTGCCACTTTTTTAAAAATTTTGCCGCTTTTGTTTAATCGTTTCCCTGCTATGTGGTCAACCTTTTCCCCTTTCAGACTTCATCGCCGCGCATTGTTGTCGACTTCTGGTTAATCATTTTTCCCCTTTAAATCTTTTTTTGCCACTTTTGGTTAACCATTTCACCCAGCTTCTGGTTAACCATTTGCCCCATTTTACTGAATTTTTCCGCTTTGGTTTAATCATTTCCCTGCTTTCTTGTCAACCTTTTCCCCTTTTGGACTTCGCCGCCGCACTTTGCTTTTGCCTTCTGGTTAAACATTTCTCCCCTTTTAATCCTTTTTCCCACTTTTGGTTCACCAGTTCACCCAGCTTCTGGTTCACCATTTCCCCTTTGGGACTTAAGTCTCTGAGCATTCTTTTGGGATTCTGGTTAACCATTTGCCACTTTTTAAAAAATGTTGCTGCTTTTGTTTAATGCTTTCCCTGCTTTCTGGTCAACCTTTTCCTCTTTCCGACTTCATCGCCGCACCTTGTTTACGACATCCGGTTAAACATTTCTCCCCTTTCAATCCTTTTTGCCACTTTTGGTTAAGCAGTTCAACCAGCTTCTGGTTAACCATTTGCCCCTTCTTACTGAATTTTTCTGCTTTTGTTTAATCATTTCCCTGCTTTATGGTCAACCTTTTCCCCTTTAGGACTTCGCCGCCGCACTTTGCTTTCGCCTTCTGGTTAATCATTTCACAACATTTTAATCCTTTTTCCCACTTTTGGTTAAACAGTTCACCCAGCTTCTGGTTAACCATTTGCCCCTTTGGGACTTAAGTCTCTGAGCATTATTTTGGGATTCTGGTTAACCATTTGCCACTTTTTAAAAAATGTTGCCGCTTTTGTTTAATCGTTTCCCTGCTTTCTGGTCAACCTTTTCTCCTTTAGGACTTCGCCGCCGCACTTTGCTTTCGCCTTCTGGTTAATCATTTCACCCCTTTTAATCCTTTTTCCCACTTTTGGTTAAACAGTTCACCCAGCTTCTGGTTAACCATTTGCCCCTTTGGGACTTAAGTCTCTGAGCATTCTTTTGGGATTCTGGTTCACCATTTGTCCCTTTTTAAAAGATATTGCTGCTTCTGTTTAATCCTTTCCCTGCTTTGCGGTCAACCTTTTCCTCTTTCAGACTTCATCGCCGCGCATTGTTTTCGACATCTGGTTCAACATTTCTCCCCTTTTAATCCTCTTTCCCACTTTTGGTTAAGCAGTTCACCCAACTTCTGGTTAACCATTTGCCCCTTTTTACTGAATTTTTCTGCTTTGGTTTAATCATTTCCCTGCTTTATGGTCAACCTTTTCCCCTTTAGGACTTTGACGCGGCACATTGCTTTCGCCTTCTGGTTAATCATTTCACCCCTTTTAATCCTTTTTCCCACTTTTGGTTAAACAGTTCACCCAGCTACTGGTTAACCATTTCCCCTTTGGCACTTAAGTCTCTGAGCATTCTTTTGGGATTCTGGTAAACCATTTGTCCCTTTTTAAAAAATGCTGCTGCTTTTGTTTAATGCTTGCCCTGCTTTGCGGTCGATCATTTCACCCCTTTTAATCCATTTTTGCCACTTTGGGTTAAACAGTTCACACAACTTCTGGTTCACCATTTCACATTTCGGAACTTTTATTCCCACCATTACTTTGGGCTTCTGGTTCATCATTTCACGCTGTTTTACAAATCTTTGCCGCTTCACTTTTAATCCACAAACCGTGGCTCGCTTTCGGGTGGGGGGGGGGTAGCGGGTTTGGGCCGGGCACTCGACATCCCGGTGTGCGACCGGGTTCGTTCTGGTACCGCTCGGTGCCCCTCGTCCTGCTCTTGCCGCGGAAGCAAACCAGACGACCGTCGGTCTCACGCCCGAGGGGAGAGGAGGCGGAAAGCGGTTTGCAGCCTTTCGCTGTACCTCCGGCGGGCAGCGCCGCACCTCCGAGTGCTCGGTACCGTTCGCTGCGCCTCGTCCGGCCGCACGCAGCGAGCCAAACCCGGAGGAAATCGGCCTGTGCCTTCTCGAGATATGGGCCTCCGGGTGGGACGGACAAACCGGGGCCCCGAGCTCGCTTTCGGCGGCCCGGCACTCGACTTCCCGGTGTCCGAACGTGATCCTTCCGGTACCCTTCGGTGCCCCTTGCCCGACTCCAGCTCCCGTGCTGAAGCGGAGTCGGTCGGCCTGACGGCCGCCGAGTTAGCCAGCGGAAAGCGGTGCGCAGCCTTTCGCTTGCAGCTCCGGCGGGCAGCGCCGCACCTCCGGCTGCTCAGTGCCGTCCGCTGCTCCCCTTCCGGCTGCACGCAGCGAACCATACCCGGAGGAAATCGGCCTCGGCCTTCCGGAGATATGGGCCTGCGAGTGGGACCAATAAATCGGTGCACATTTCCGGCTCGGTTTCCGGCCTCGGCACTATCAGTTCACGCCGTCCGACCGACGTCGTTCTGGCACGGTTCCGTTGCTCCTTGATCCGGTCCAGCCACGGTAATCAGCCGAAGATGGTGGGGGGGGGACACATTGCCCGCCGAGTTAGCCGGAGGAAATCGGCCTCGGACTTCCTCAGATATCAGCCTCCGGGTGGGACAGACAAACCGGGGACCCGAGCACGCTTTCGGCGGCCCGCTGGTCGACTTCCCGGTGTGCGACCGGGTTCGTTCCGGTACCGTTCGCTGCCCCTCGTCCTGCTCTAGCCGCGGAGACAAACCCGACGACCGTCGGTCTCACGCCCGCGGAGGGAGGTGGCGGAAAGTGGTTTGCAGCCTTTCGCTGTACCTCCGGCGGGCAGCGCCCGACCTCCGAGTGCTCGGTACCGTCCGCTGCGCCTGGTCCTGCCGCACACAACGAGCCATACCCGGTGGAAATCGGCCTGTGCCTTCCAGAGATATGGGCCTCCGGGTGGGACGGACAAACCGGGGCCCCGTGCTCGCTTTCGGCGGCCCGCTAGTCGACTTCCCGGTGTGCGACCGGGTTCCTTCCGGTACCGTTCGCTGCCCCTCGTCCTGCTCTAGCCGCGGAAACAAACCCGACGACCGTCGGTCTCACGCCCGCGGAGGGAGGCGGCGGAAAGTGGTTTGCAGCCTTTCGCTGTACCTCCGGCGGGCAGCGCCCGACCTCCGAGTGCTCGGTACCGTCCGCTGCGCCTGGTCCGGCCGCACGCAACGAGCCATACCCGGAGGAAATCGGCCTGTGCCTTCCGGAGATATGGGCCTCCGGGTGGGACGGACAAACCGGGACCCCGTGCTCGCTTTCGGCGGCCCGGCACTCGACTTCCCGGTGTGCGAACGTCATCCTTCCGGTACCCAACCGTGCCCCTTGCCCCACTCTAGCTCCGGTGCTAAAGCGGAGTCGGTCGGTCTCACGGACGCCGAGTTACCAGGCGGAAAGCGGTGCGCAGCCTTTCGCTGTCACTCCGGCGGGCTGCACCGCATCTCCGAGTGCTCGGTACCGTACGCTGCGCCGCCTCCTGCCGCACGCAACGAGCCAGACCCGGAGGAAATCGGCCTCGGCGTTCCGGAGTTATCCGCCTCCGAGTGGGCCTGACCAAGCGGGGTGAACTGGAAATCATTAACCAACGTACTTCCAGGTTTTCACCCGCAGAGGGCAGCACTCTCTTCTCCGTTTTAAACTGGGCCGACCCGGCTCCGTTTCGAGACCCGGCACTCGACTTCCCGGTGTGCGACCGGGTTCGTTCCGGTACCGTTCGCTGCCCCTCGTCCTGCTCTAGCCGCGGAACCAAACCCGACGACCGTCGGTCTCACGCCCGCGGAGGGAGGCGGCGGAAAGTGGTTTGCAGCCTTTCGCTGTACCTCCGGCGGGCAGCGCCCGACCTCCGAGTGCTCGGTACCGTCCGCTGCGCCTGGTCCTGCCGCACACAACGAGCCATACCCGGTGGAAATCGGCCTGTGCCTTCCAGAGATATGGGCCTCCGGGTGGGACGGACAAACCGGGGCCCCGTGCTCGCTTTCGGCGGCCCGCTAGTCGACTTCCCGGTGTGCGACCGGGTTCGTTCCGGTACCGTTCGCTGCCCCTCGTCCTGCTCTAGCCGGGGAAACAAACCCGACGACCGTCGGTCTCACGCCCGCGGAGGGAGGCGGCGGAAAGTGGTTTGCAGCCTTTCGCTGTACCTCCGGCGGGCAGCGCCCGACCTCCGAGTGCTCGGTACCATCCGCTGCGCCTGGTCCGGCCGCACACAACGAGCCATACCCGGTGGAAATCGGCCTGTGCCTTCCGGAGATATGGGCCTCCGGGTGGGACGGACAAACCGGGGCCCCGAGCGGTGGCACCCTGCTCGCTTTCGGCGGCCCGGCACTCGACTTCCCGGTGTGCGAACGTCATCGTTCCGGTACCCTTCGGTGCCCCTTGCCCCACTCTAGCTCCGGTGCTAAAGCGGAGTCGGTCGGTCTCACGGACGCCGAGTTAGCAGGCGGAAAGCGGTGCGCAGCCTTTCGCTGTCACTCCGGCGGGCAGCACCGCACCTCCGAGTGCTCGGTACCGTACGCTGCGCCGCCTCCTGCCGCACGCAACGAGCCATACCCGCAGGAAATCGGCCTCGGCGTTCCGGAGTTATCCGCCTCCGAGTGGGCCTGACCAAGCGGGGTGAACTGGAAATCATTAACCAACGTACTTCCAGGTTTTCACCCGCAGAGGGCAGCACTCTCTTCTCCGTTTTAAACTGGGCCGACCCGGCTCCGTTTCGAGACCCGGCACTCGACTTCCCGGTGTGCGACCGGGTTCGTTCCGGTACCGTTCGCTGCCCCTCGTCCTGCTCGAGCCGCGGAACCAAACCCGATGACCGTCGGTCTCACGCCCGCGGAGGGTGGCGGCGGAAAGTGGTTTGCAGCCTTTCGCTGTACCTCCGGCGGGCAGCGCCGGACCTCCGAGTGCTCGGTACCGTCCGCTGCGCCTGGTCCGGCCGCACACAACGAGCCATACCCGGAGGAAATCGGCCTGTGCCTTCCGGAGATATGGGCCTCCGGGTGGGACGGACAAACCGGGGCCCCGAGCGGTGGCACCCTACTCGCTTTCAGCGGCCCGGCACTCGACTTCCCGGTGTGCGAACGTGATCGTTCCGGTACCCAACGGTGCCCCTTGCCCCACTCTAGCTCCGGCGGTAAAGCGGAGTCGGTCGGTCTCACAGACGCCGAGTTACCAGGCGGAAAGCGGTGCGCAGCCTTTCGCTGTCACTCCGGCGGGCAGCGCCGCACCTCCGAGTGCTCGGTACCGTCCGCTGCGCCTGGTCCGGCCGCACACAACGAGCCATACCCGGTGGAAATCGGCCTGTGCCTTCCGGAGATATGGGCCTCCGGGTGGGACGGACAAACCGGGGCCCCGAGCTCGCTTTCGGCGGCCCGCTAGTCGACTTCCCGGTGTGCGAACGTCATCCTTCCGGTACTCAACCGTGCCCCTTGCCCCACTCTAGCTCCGGCGGTAAAGCGGAGTCGGTCGGTCTCACGGACGCCGAGTTAGCAGGCGGAAAGCGGTGCGCAGCCTTTCGCTGTCACTCCGGCGGGCAGCATCGCACCTCCCAGTGCTCGGTACCGTCCGCTGCGCCTGGTCCGGCCGCACACAACGAGCCATACCCGGAGGAAATCGGCCTGTGCCTTCCGGAGATATGGGCCTCCGGGTGGGACGGACAAACCGGGGCCCCGAGCGGTGGCACCCTGCTCGCTTTCAGCGGCCCGTCACTCGACTTCCCGGTATGCGAACGTGATCGTTCCGGTACCCTTCGGTGCCCCTTGCCCCACTCTAGCTCCGGTGCTAAAGCGGAGTCGGTCGGTCTCACGGACGCCGAGTTACCAGGCGGAAAGCGGTGCGCAGCCTTTCGCTGTCACTCCGGCGGGCAGCACCGCATCTCCGAGTGCTCGGTACCGTACGCTGCGCCGCCTCCTGCCGCACGCAACGAGCCATACCCGGAGGAAATCGGCCTCGGCGTTCCGGAGTTATCCGCCTCCGAGTGGGCCTGACCAAGCGGGGTGAACTGGAAATCATTAACCAACGTACTTCCAGGTTTTCACCCGCAGAGGGCAGCACTCTATTCTCCGTTTTAAATTGGGCCGACCCGGCTCCGTTTCGAGACCCGGCACTCGACTTCCCGGTGTGCGAACGTGATCGTTCCGGTACCCAACCGTGCCCCTTGCCCCACTCTAGCTCCGGCGGTAAAGCGAAGTCGGTCGGTCTCACGGACGCCGAGTTAGCAGGCGGAAAGCGGTGCGCAGCCTTTCGCTGTCACTCCGGCGGGCAGCATCGCACCTCCCAGTGCTCGGTACCGTACGCTGCGCCTCCTCCTGCCGCACGCAACGAGCCATACCCGGAGGAAATCGGCCTCGGCCTTCCTGAGATATCAGCCTCCGAGTGGGCCCGAAGAGTCGGTGGCACCCTGCTCGCTTTCAGCGGCCCGGCACTCGACTTCCCCGTGTGCGAACGTCATCCTTCCGGTACTCAACCGTGCCCCTTGCCCCACTCTAGCTCCGGCGATAAAGCGGAGTCGGTCGGTCTCACGGACGCCGAGTTACCAGGCGGAAAGCGGTGCGCAGCCTTTCGCTGTCACTCCGGCGGGCAGCACCGCACCTCCCAGTGCTCGGTACCGTACGCTGCGCCTCCTCCTGCCGCACGCAA